>NC_082404.1:5056734-5096101 GCF_031168955.1 Gadus macrocephalus | reverse complement strand
AAGCGTGGGTCATGGGATGGAGGGAGAGGGTGGAAGAGAGAGGGAGAGATGGTGGAATGGAAGAAAAGGAGAGCTGGAAAGCGAGAAAGAATGAGAGAAATGATGATGCCGATGGGATGAGATTGGGTGTGTCTGCTGATTCTTCATAACTGTTGAATCCCTTTACACACACACCGACACACACACGCTCACAAATGACCATATAATGGAATACTCAAGAATGACATGCAAATAGGTTCATGCAAATATATATATATATATATATATGTATGGCACTGTTGCGTGTGTCTTATTGAATGGAGAGTGTGTGTGTGTGTGTGTGTGTGTGAATGGGGGGGATGTTTGTGATACAGCAAAGTGGTTCAGATTGATGCATCACATTTTTTTCCATATAGACTGCATTTGTTTTGTATGAGTGTGTGTGTGTGTGTGTGTGTGTGTGTGTGTGCGCGCGCGGTCTCTTTGTGTGTGTGTTGGGGGGGTGGGGGGGTCCCCAGGGGGCAGCCCTGTCTCGGTGCTACATATGGGACCCGGTGCTAATGACCGTCCCACCGCCTGATTCACACACACCCACACCCCCCAGGGAGTGTGAGTGTGTGTGTGTGTGTGTGGGGGGGGGGGTGTTCAATGGGATAGGGTTCTGAAATCTGATTAAAGTCATGTTGCTGACAATTAACAGCCCGTCATACCCCTGCCTCAGGCCACGTGGGACACAGTGTGTGTGTGTGTGTGTGTGGTTCAGGTGGTGACTTGAGACTTAATCCTCTGCCTACTGAATAAATCATGTGCCAGTTGTGACCAGCTCTCACCACCCCCCTTCTCCCTCTCTCACTTTCTCTCTTGCTCGCTCTCTCACACACACACACACACACACACACACACACACACACACACACACACACACACAACACACACACACACACACACACACACACACACACACACACACACACACACACACACACACACACACACAAACTCATAATTCTGCTTCCGTCCTTGGAGGGTTTGTATGTGTTTTTTTTTTCTGATGAGTGTACAGTTTTTCCCTTTGTTCTGTCTGTCTGTCTGTCTTCCCCTCACACACTCCTGGTTCTCTCCCTGCACTGTGGCTCTGAAGGACACTTGGATGTTGAGTTGGCCTCCAGCCCAACAAAGGAGGACGCTAAAGGCATAACCAAAGACTACGGAGGAGTTGATCATGGTTTAGGTTAATTGATAGATGCATGGATGGGGATATGGACGGATGTGTTGCATCTGGCACTCATTAGTGGTGATTGAACAGTGAAATGTATGCATGACTGTGTGTGTGTGTGTGTGTGTGTGTGTGTGTGTGTGTGTGTGTGTGTGTGTGTGTGTGTGTATATTTGTGTAGATTAGTGTGTCTGCCAGTACAGATGCTTGGGTGTATGTGTAGTTTGCGTTTCTATGTGCACATGCTCCATTCGTGTTTTTTATTTTGATTTTGTGTGTGTGTGTGTGTGTGTGGTCCTAATCAAACCATTCATCAACATGTGTGAAGCCCTGTGACCTTCTGGGTTTTGTTAAGCTTGTTGACTCCGCCCATCTGGGACCTGTGATTGACAGCTTTGGCGTTTCACCGGACCTGCTCGGCAGGGTACCGCCGGCTTCTCTAACTGATGTCAGCTTGTCCTGAGTCCACGACAAACAACACTCACACTTGCAGTGCCCATTTAGCTTTATTTTATAGCCCACCATAAATCGTATTGATCAGTTTAAGATACATTTTATATATTTGGGTTGTTGCTGACAGACGGCGTTATTAGACCATTATTATTTTTTGCTTCCTAATCTCAATGGATCATTGAGAGAAGATTTATTTCATATCAGTCCTTTTTACACTTTGGACAATGTTTAACAGATATTAGACTGAATTCTCCTTTTTATTTCTATTTCGGCCTAATAGTTATAGAATGGATAATAAAGAATCAGGCTGTTGAACTCTGGCCGTACTCTTTGTGTATAGCGGTATGTCTCACGCACAAGAGCTCCCAGATGATTGGATCTGAGGAGCGTCCAGGGCTGGCGCCCTCACCACCCACGCTGAGGCGGGGGGGGGGCTCACTCTGGCCCCACCTCGGAGACGGTCCATCAGCTCGGCCCGTTTAAAGTGGTAGTGGAAACGCAAATGAACGCGATAAGGTTCAGTGCGGCCAAAAGTCTCAATGGAAAAACGCTGATCATCTTTGCTTCGCTGTTCCATTCCACCCACTGTGTGTTCATGATTTCACACATCCATATGCCTCCATTTGCTCTCGCTCTCCTTTTCAATATTGAATCATCTTTATTTCCATCTTTTCATTTGTCCTTTAATCATTTCCCTAAGGTCGACTTTATTTCTCTCTCTTTCCCTTTATCTAATCTATGTGTCTCGCCGTTTAAAAATCATTCTATTTTTTAAAAGCGATTTCAAGAAAGCTGCATTGACTTGAAAGTAGACGAAAGTGAGATATTGCTCCAGTCGACTTGCTAAGTTACAATAATAGTGTGCTCAAGAGACAGCTCATTATCAAATTGGTAACAAGAGTGATAACATGCGACTAAGGTAGTGCACATTAATACATGCTACTTGTATTGATCTCTCTTTGTCTGTTTCTCTTTTTTGGCCTAGAGCACTTATTTTCTACCAGAACGACACACGCACACACACATATGCACACGCACACACACACACTCTCCCGTAATGTATTCCTACTGGCAGCAATTGCTGGTGGGCCACAGCTGCCTCATACAAACACACACACACACACACACACACACAAATTCATATGCACCAACACTGGCAGTGTGTGCGTTTGTGTGCATACATGCATGTTATATGTTGTTTTTATAAAAGTTGCACAATCCATTATTTGTCATGTGCTTACTTATTTATGTGTGGATCTATGATCATGTGTGTGCCAGTTGTGTGCGTTCGCCTTACGTGCAGTGATGGCGGCGATGCGTTGCTGATGTGTGTGCGCGTGTGTGATGTGTGTTTATGTTAATGTTCTGTATGTAAAGTGTAGATATATGGGTGCCTATGGGCTGATGACTGATTGTCGGCGTACAGGGCAGCGGCGGCTACAAACGGGGACTCTGGTCGTCGGCACGCAACGGCGTACTGAAGGTTGTCATGGCGACCGGCATTAAATAATAAGTGGTCGAAACGAAGCTCGGCTGCGCATTGTTGCTATAAATAGTCGCTGTAGATACAAATTAGCATTTTGTTTGCATTCCTACGCTTTACATTTTTGTTCAACACTAGGGATGGTTTTGCATGCGGTATGTCGGTGGAAAGGGTTTCGGCTCTGTACGTAGATCGGACGTCAGGTTCCAAGGCATGTCTGGATTACTCTGGGCTCCATTGGGCTGGTTTGATTGAATCCTGAGTTCAGTCGAAGTGTCAGCACAGCAGCTGTGACTCTGACCGCAGTGGGGGCAGGTCCGTCACCAGTACCCTACACATTCAGCATAGCTTCAATAATTATAAGACTTATCTCTCCTAGCCGAGCATTCTAGCCAAAAGTCAAAGAAGTCACACTTATTTTACGCAAAATTATGTCTACAGCTGTAGCTTTTTCAGATATGTGATGAGCATTATTGAAATATCATGATGTCTCAATCATGTCACAACAATGGTTGCCCCATTTTTTACAAATCGATATAGTTCTTCCAGACACCCAAGGAATGTTGAGATGAAAGCCTTGCTGGTTCTGGTTCCACGGACCCTTTATTCCACACCCTAATGCTGCCGTAGATAGTTACCACTCAAGGGCCGTCAAGAGAGGGAGCAGAGGGGGCAGAAGAGAGCAATGTTTAAAATGTAGAAAACAATTAGAATACATGGTGTGTGTGTGTGTGTAGGGTCAGGATAGGGTCGGGGCCTCTAGTTGTCATTTAGGACGTGCAGATGTTTAGTCCTACTTTATTTTATGCCCACCCCCCGCCCCCCCCCCTCTCCGTCCACCCGGGATGATGTCATCAGTGAGGGTCTGATCATAGAGGCCTCTGTGCGTCATGTCTAGGCGCGCAGGATTCTCCTGGCTTGCAGGGCGGGTTTGCTCAGGGTTTTGTGTCCGTGGCTCAGTGATAACAAAACAAGCGTCATAGCTTCCCTCTCCCCCTCTGAAAGATCAAGCTGGATGTTTGCTGGCGGCATGTACAGCAAAATCCCTCTAAGCTACAAACACTTGGACAAAGGGTTCAAATGCTCAGCTCTCGCTCAGCATTCGAACCCAACTAGTCTTTTGGATCAAGTCTGTACCCCGTACCGCGTACTGTCGCTGATGTGTGGCAGTGTATGCTACACTTAACTAACCTTAACTTATTGCTGTAGCTATATGTCTTGCTCTGCCTGGTGGACATTTTTTTGTTCCTCCCTTCACAAAATATTGACAACCAGATTGCAGAGTGGTTGGCTCATGGTTAGAAAGTGTGGTGTAAATGATAAATGAACTGGATGTGGGCCTGGCAATTGTATTCTTAAAGGTCTGGCTACAATAGCTGTGCAAATAAACTAGTCTCGACATTGTTTCCACGAGAGCGGACTATTTATTGTAATTCGACCAAAGACCACAAACAGATGGGATGCAAATCTTGCCCTGGGCCGTATTCTAGAGTAGGGGCCATTTAGCTGATCGCTAATGTTTAATCTTACATCTAACCCTGGGATGTTCCCCCAGGCAAATCAAAGGTTTAACTAGAGCACTGCCATTTTGGATCTAGGAAGCGTTCCGCCGCTGCCGCCACACCACGCTGAACACACGCCCTGTTCTTCGTTGCTGCCCACCGTATGGATGCGGTCGCCACACATTCTGCCCATGGAGGGTCCCCTGTAGTGTCCTGGTGTGGTGCTGGACACCCGGCGGGTGGCACGTCCTTAATCTGGGCTCCAGCAGCCCTGCTGCTAGAGCAGAACTTCTGGAGGGACACGGCACTGAGCCCGGGCCAGAGACCAACAGCTGCACGGGGCGGAGGCCTGGCTTCCTGGTTTTTAAGGAGTTATTCAACGGAGGAAAAAGTCGTTGAGGATTCAGAAACACTTGTATTTCTTTAGTGGCGTAATTGTGTCGATTTGAAACCTTAACTGATGCTTGTTACCATTAAGCAGTCGGCCCAACGAGTTTGTGTTTTTGAGCTTGTCAGCCGTCAGACATCAGACTAAAGTAAAGTATTGTTTTCCACGATAGTGTCTGTCTGTCTGTCTGTCTGTCTGTCTGTCTGTCTGTCCCACTAACAACCGCCTCGCTGATACGACACAACAGAAGAAAAAAAAAGAAATGCCGGCCGGGGCGGAGGATGATGAATTTCCGTTAATTTTCATACCTCGACACACCGGCGGTTCACAGAGCAGCAGGTGTTTAGAATAACAGAACAGCTGTCTGCAATTAGGGACAGGCAGTTGAATAAAGTACACAGCAGATTTACGATGGGCTCTGTCACCCTCGTCCCTTTTTAAAATGAGTGGGAATCCGTCAATAGGCTTACCTCGTAGGTAGAGAACAGTACAAAGAAGTGTGTGTGTGTGTGTGTGTGTTTAAGAACAATTGATGGGTGACTTTCAGTTTATGTGACTAGAATGACCAGCCACACACGCACAAATAAATATACAACAATTTGCATAACATGCTAATATTTTAGCAGTCATGCACACACACCATCTCACTCCCTCTCCCTCTCACGTACACAAGTCCACACAGGCTTTCTGGACGCTGTGTGTGTGTGTGTGTGTGTGTTTGTGTGGGCAGCCTGTTCCATTTTATCTGGACATTATTCACTGTTGACCAGTTGGGATGAATGGATCATCAACAGATTTGTGTTCCGGTGCGTCTCTGAGCACTGCTTTGTGGACTGAATTTACATCCTCCTCAAAATCATCATGGACATCATCCCCAACGCTGTGGACCATCAGTCATCAATAATCCTTGGTGGCCGAATTTAGACCTGCTGGCATAATGACCTTCTTCCCTTTTTATCACTATTTTGTGCTTTCTTTCTGCCTATTTTTCTCTTTTCTCTGTCATTCTTTCCAGTCGCCAGATTGGTGCTCTATTGCTAATTCTTATTCTTCGGAGCCAACATGAGAATATTCTGGAGGATATTATTCGTCATTGCATAGTGGACATGTGTGCAAGCAAATCAGTGTTTACTTGTTGGCTTTGCGCGTGTGTGTGTGTGTGTGTGTGTGTGTGTGTGTGTGTGTGTGTGTGTGTGTGTGTGTGTGTGTGTGTGTGTGTGTGTGTGTGTGTGTGTGTGTGTGTGTGTGTGTGTGTGTGGGCGTACGTCCACCATCTGTGTGCTGTACATTTTAGATTTTTGAACTGACTCAGCAGTGTTCATGTGTGTCACAAGACTGCTGTCAGCTTGGCACCCTGCGATAATAGTGATTTGGCTAAGGCCACACGCACGCAACGAAGGCACACACACCTCTCTCTCTCTCTCTCTCTCTCTCTCTCTCTCTCTCTCTCTCTCTCTCTCTCTCTCTCTCTCTCTCTCTCTCTCTCTCTCTCTCTCTCTCTCTCTCTCTCTCTCTCTCTCTCTCTCTCTCTCTCTCTCTCTCTCTCTCTCTCTCTCTGGAAGACCCTTGCCTAACAAGCCTGTGCGTGTGTGTGAAGGAGGTATACTTGAGGGGATTTTGATTTTCTTTCGCAAGATGTGGTGGGTGGATCTGAAGCGTAGGGGAGGAGAGAGGAGGAGGGAGAGAGAAGGGTGTAGCAGCAGTCTGAGAGACGCAGCCATCAGTGTGATGCAGGGGCAGGGGACCAGGAGTGTGGAAAACTGGTGATAAGAAGAAAAGGAAAAAGCAGAATGGTGCAGGGGAGAGACAGGAAGATGGGGCGAGAATCAAAAACGATTTAAAAAGTATAAAAAGGCAGCAACATGTAGCCGTCATATGTTAAAACATCTGCAAGCGCCATTCCTCTATTAAGGATTCTGCCGCAGAAGGTTCTCTTCGTGCCGCTCGCAGACCAACGTGGCCATCCCCCTTTGGTTTCCACGACAACTGGTAACAAGCGGTTGTTTGCAACAGTGTTTTTTTTACATGCACCGGTTGTGTTCATCAAAACTGGCGTGGAGCTAACGAAAGGCGTTGACTCCTCGGAGCTCCGAGTGGGGGCATTGAAGCAGCAGAGGGAGGGCCTTCATTAGTGCACAGACCGGCAGTAGCCCACCACCCGAGTCAACGGGGCCGCTCGTTTGTGCCGTTTGAAGGGGAATAAAGGCAAGTGTTTGGTTAACCATACAGCCCCCAGGCCAAGAGAATAAACGCTACTCTGTGAGATGACAAACACGGCTTCCCGTGGATGCAGGGTGCATTCATGAAGCTGCACTTGGGGGCTGAATAGCGCCAGAAGCTGAACCCGTGGTGGTGGTAGACGGCGGTATACATTGAACTTAAACAATTGCTGTCCATTTAAGAAGCTTGGCTTTCAATGGAAGAAAGGAGCATTCATATATTTAGGATAGCGTTAACCTCTACTGTAACTCTATAGTAGTTTTAGCATATATTGTAGTGTGTTAACCTGTGCTGTGGTTATATTTGACCTGTGTTATTGTTATTTTAGACGAATCACCTGTACTATTTCACCTGGAATCGTCACCTGTACTGTAGTTCTAAGCTATAGTTCACCTGCATTGTAATTCTTTAAATAAATCACCTAGTTCAACTGGAATCGTGACCTGTGCTGTGGTTATATGATAATTAGCCTGTATTGTAGTTCTACTGGATAAGTAACATGTGCAGAAGCTCTATTCGGGTAATATGATTAGGTTTAGTAAGAGAGTCAGGGTTAGAGTCGTAGGGTACTATAGGGTGATATACCTACAGGGCTGTAGTTCTTCTGGACTGAGGTGGAGGTGGATAGAGAGCATGGGGCGAGAGGGCCTTAACAGAAATCTTTACAGGAGAAGGAACAACGCTGCTTCATACATGATACACACACAGATTAAATATGGCCGTGCAAACATGAACTCCACTCATTTAAATGCGCACACACATACGCAGTCATTAAGGTGCATGGGCCGCGCACGCACACACACAACTGATCCATGCTTTATGAAACCCTAAAATGTCCCGTAGTCCTCTGGGAAATATACTGCTTCCCCATGGGAACACACAAGCACACACTGTCTGTCTGTCTGTCTGTCTGTCTGTCTGTCTGTCTGTCTGTCTGTCTGTCTGTCTGTCTGTCTGTCTGTCTGTCTGTCTGTCTGTCTGTCTGTCTGTCTGTCTGTCTGTCTGTCTGTCTGTCTGTCTGTCTGTCTGTCTGTCTGTCTGTCTGTCTGTCTGTCTGTCTGTCTGTCTGTCTGTCTGTCTGTCTGTCTGTCTGTCTGTCTGTCTGTCTGTCTGTCTGTCTGTCTGTCTGTCTGTCTGTCTGTCTGTCTGTCTGTCTGTCTGTCTGTCTGTCTGTCTGTCTGTCTGTCTGTCTGTCTGTCTGTCTGTCTGTCTGTCTGTCTGTCTGTCTGTCTGTCTGTCTGTCTGTCTGTCTGTCTGTCTGTCTGTCTGTCTGTCTGTCTGTCTGTCTGTCTGTCTGTCTGTCTGTCTGTCTGTCTGTCTGTCTGTCTGTCTGTCTGTCTGTCTGTCTGTCTGTCTGTCTGTCTGTCTGTCTGTCTGTCTGTCTGTCTGTCTGTCTGTCTGTCTGTCTGTCTGTCTGTCTGTCTGTCTGTCTGTCTGTCTGTCTGTCTGTCTGTCTGTCTGTCTGTCTGTCTGTCTGTCTGTCTGTCTGTCTGTCTGTCTGTCTGTCTGTCTGTCTGTCTGTCTGTCTGTCTGTCTGTCTGTCTGTCTGTCTGTCTGTCTGTCTGTCTGTCTGTCTGTCTGTCTGTCTGTCTGTCTGTCTGTCTGTCTGTCTGTCTGTCTGTCTGTCTGTCTGTCTGTCTGTCTGTCTGTCTGTCTGTCTGTCTGTCTGTCTGTCTGTCTGTCTGTCTGTCTGTCTGTCTGTCTGTCTGTCTGTCTGTCTGTCTGTCTGTCTGTCTGTCTGTCTGTCTGTCTGTCTGTCTGTCTGTCTGTCTGTCTGTCTGTCTGTCTGTCTGTCTGTCTGTCTGTCTGTCTGTCTGTCTGTCTGTCTGTCTGTCTGTCTGTCTGTCTGTCTGTCTGTCTGTCTGTCTGTCTGTCTGTCTGTCTGTCTGTCTGTCTGTCTGTCTGTCTGTCTGTCTGTCTGTCTGTCTGTCTGTCTGTCTGTCTGTCTGTCTGTCTGTCTGTCTGTCTGTCTGTCTGTCTGTCTGTCTGTCTGTCTGTCTGTCTGTCTGTCTGTCTGTCTGTCTGTCTGTCTGTCTGTCTGTCTGTCTGTCTGTCTGTCTGTCTGTCTGTCTGTCTGTCTGTCTGTCTGTCTGTCTGTCTGTCTGTCTGTCTGTCTGTCTGTCTGTCTGTCTGTCTGTCTGTCTGTCTGTCTGTCTGTCTGTCTGTCTGTCTGTCTGTGTGTGTGTGTGTGTGTGTGTGTGTGTCTGTCTGTGTGTGTGTGTGTGTGTCTGTGTGTGTGTGTCTCTCCGTCTGTGTGTCTCTCCGTCTGTGTGTCTCTCCTTCAGACACACACTCAAGTTTCACACCTTATTATTCCATTACAGACGTAAGACACCTGATCCAGAACCAGTCAGTTCAACACTAATCATAACCTCTATGCACGAGAACATGTGATTAACTCCTGACGCATGACATCCATATTAATTGATTCCATGGACGGCCGTATACGTGCATTAGGTCTTTGCTTTGAGTGATTGAATGTCGTCTAATGGCCGTCCCCCAAAGTCTAACCAACATCCATCACACACACGACCACTGCCATGACATTTTTAATAAAGAAGGCATTAACGAAACAAGCCCACATGCTTAAGCCTCATTGTTTATGCACCAGCACACGTATAAATTCTAGCCCTCCCCTTATTTCTAAGGGTTCAAAAAGTATCAAATCGTACCGCACACATTTCTGTTAAATGATCTCGCTGTCTCATACATGTATTTTTCTAACTACAACCATCATTTTAGTTAAGTATCGACTAAAGTAGTATCTATTTTTTTTTTATTTCGTGACAATTCCTTATCTTATTAAATAATAATCATTTAGCTTTGAGGAAATATTTTCTTAAAGTATTTTACGAACAATCTACCTTCCAACCTCTGAGTTTTCATGTATTAGTAATTATTGTTCAAACAGATAGTTCCCAGCACACTAGACACTGCAGAGAAGCTTTTGCCTAGCTCTACTGGTAGAGCAGGGGTTAGGGGTTCCAGTTCCACTGAGGCCCATCCTGCTTGGTCTAATTAAACGCTTTGGACCAATTATTATTCTAGATATAGATCTAGATCATAATATTCGGTGGGTCGTTCAGAGGCAGCGCCAGACGCTACGCGGCGTTGTATCAAATCCTTTCTCCGCCGCCGCGGTTAAGAGGCTGAGCGTGCCGAGCGTGCCCATACCATCAGATTAATGACATCACAACTCTCAGCAGCCCTCTGCCTCACTGCTCCCGAAACACTCCAGAGCCCCAGACTAGAGACAAGGGGTTTCTCTTTAACGTGGGGGTCTTTTGATACCGCCTACGCTCGCCGGTTTTGATTCTTTTTTTGTTTTTATCCTCGGTGGAGGCGAGGACACCAGAATGTTCTGCTTCTGCTCGCGCTCCACGCCTGAACTTTGATGTGTGGAGGCCTTTGCAGTGGCAGCATGAGGGCTGGATCCCCGCTAACGCCCGCAGTGAGAACACAACGCAACACAACGCAATGGTACCCGACGACAGCAGCACCCGAGAAACCGCGCCGCACAATACAGCACAGCGCAACGCAACCTGCATTTATAAGCCTCGTGTTAAAAGGTGAAATTGTTCACACAAGATGCGTTTGTTAGACAGAATTTTTAACAGCGATCTTGTTAGTTTTTTTCGGGGAACAACTGGACCCCAGTGCTGTGAAGGTTGACCGAGGCCGACACAAAAGTATCGCCAGAAGGGTGGAACAACCAGTTCATGTATTAACAATTACCGAGTGTGGTTCTGCTCGTGGTCTTGCTTCTCTTCCCTTATCTTTTGTGGTGAAGTGGTATTCTGTTGACTCGATCCCTGCGGTCTCGCCCCCCCACCTTCTTCACGCTCCCGCTGTTTCGCGGTTCTTTCTACTTTAGCACAACGCTACGCGGTCCACCGTTTAAATCAAGGTCGATTTTAGTATTTGTGTGTGTCTGTGTGTGTGTGTGTGTGCCTGTGTGATCGTTTTAATGAGCACACTCAATGTTGTGCGTGTGTTGCCCCTGGCTGCTTACCCCGCGGTTAGCGCGGCCATTAAAGCCAAAGCGCAGGGCTGGAGCCGCAGCCCGTCCCAGCTGGTCTTCCCTCCTCAAGACCCCCCCCCCTTTATGGTCTCTCTCTTGATTAAACCATGCAAAGGAGGGAAGGTGCGGGAGCCTGCCGGGTTCATAGCCGTGTCTAGACATCAGCTATATCAGGGTTACCGTCACTCACCGGTGTTCCCACGTGGACATCTGCACTTTGCCTAACTTTGGGATCACATAAAGCTGAACTTTATTGCATCGGATGCGGTTGTGTAAGCTTCTGTCGAGGGATTGGTGTCCCGGAGAAACAAGAAGGTGATAAAAATACAAACTTTGCGAGTTTGAGTTTTGTCGCCTTTTTAAAAGGAAGAATCTCTTTGACGAGTCTGAATGTAAAAAAACAACAACATACAAACAAACTAAAACAAGAAAGAAGGAACAAGATAAATTGAGTCGGAGATGATGCTTGGTGGGGACTACGACCTCAGCATCAACTGAAGAGAGGGATGTCTACTTGGTATCATAAAGTTCCTTCCAACTACAAATTAAATATAAGGTGTGAAATCAGTTTTTGTAATGACAGAGCGTCAACATTAATCATCATTATAGCAAACACTTGCCCACAACCACTTGTTACCACTTGAATACAACTAATTCTGTGTTTGTTGGCGACAAAATATAGTAGTCAGTGACTATAGTGTTTGACTCCCAGCTGAAATGTACTGAGTTCGATCCCCAACAAGCATTCTTGCACAAGAATTCTAAACCTTACCTGCTCCTCAATGACATTTATCTGTATTCACTTTTGATAAAAGCATCTCTCAATGATGAAATAGTACATTTGTGTTTTTGTTATTTGTTATGTGTATCAGAGAGACCCATATTTTACGCTGTGCGGTAAAACGTTTCTGAGTCACCGGTTGAAGAAAGAGCCGGTTGCTCTCTGTGGTCCCAGAATGCACCTGGGACTTTACCATTGAATGAGTATGCTAGATTCGTTCTATATTTCAGCCACAAGGGAGAGAGCACTGATTTTCATTTTTTTCCCATTCATACCTTTTCCCTCAAGTCCCTGTGGTTTGGATTGTTACATTTTATACCTCCCTCCAGGTTTTAATCTTTTTAATTATGTCTTCATTCCTTTCTCATCTCTCCCTCGCTCTCGAGCTTCCTTATTCTCTGTTTCTGCCAAAAAACGGTCCATGAGCCAGTGTTGGGAGAATTTGTTTTCCCGATCAATTACCAGCCAAGCAGTACTCTTATAGAGGGTGCAAAAAATCTATTATGTTATTATTTCCCGCTTCAGTGGTAATACAGCTAGTGTTTCATATTTAGAAGGACTTGAATCAATTACTGTTAAATATTAATAGACAAACAAAGAACTCGGAAAGCATGCCTGACTGAACATTACACCTCATTTTCTGTTTGTTTTATTCTTATTCCGCTTGTTATGCTCTGAGCAAACGTTGCGATCAACCGAGTGGATGTAACAAAGTGAAAATGTTTCAAACTGCAGACAGGAAAACACTCCTGAATGCCATGATGCTAAGTTATGCGGTCGCTATCCCTCAACTCCGTAGTAAATCTGTGGTTATTGCGCCTGCAGATTCTACGTCAGCAGCAGGAACACATCGTCTTTTCACCGTGCTAATATGGTTTTATGGGCTATCAGAACAAAAGCCAGTGGATGTCTTGGGGAGCAGGACCCTGACAGTGCTGAGGCTGTCTGGATCTTTCAATAGTGTTTTCTGCGCTGCGCCGTAGCAGAACTTCTTTGGTCCGACACACGGCGATTGATGTTATTTAGACACAGCCCAAGTTTCAAAACAAGTCACAACAACACCAAATTTGTCCGAACGAAAGTTGGAACTCACAGAGCGAAAGTTGTGGAAAGTATTTTGTTCATTAATATTATTTCTTGTTATAATCTTTAATTACTCGCCTAAACATGGACACCAGGAACTGCATTGCTTCTTTTCATCATCTTGGCATAAGATTGGATTCGCCTAACTTTATTGCTAACAAGAGTGTGGACGGCTCAGGGAACAGAGCCGTTCTACAGCATGGTCACTAGGGGTCTGTCTCAGACATGAGAGAGGGGTCCCTTTAGGGGCGCAGCGTACGAAGTCTGTTCTCCGTTTAGTCTCGTCTTTCATCTGCAGTCGGTTGAGTTCTAGTCAAGACGAGGATTCAATATGCATTGTAATGTCCTGGCTCTTGGCTAAGCTTCAGCTTTAACGATCTTATTAATGAATGAATACATGATGAGCTCTCTGAGCCATGCTCGGGGTTAGGAACGTCCTGAGAGCTCAAACCGAGGCACCAAGAGCTCTGCTTCAGTCCACTCCTAATTGGTACCGTAGTGCTGTAGTTGGGCTCGCTTTTTGTAAACAGCAGATTAAGAAAATACTCCCTCAAACATATTCACCATCAAATTGATGTTGCTGCTTTGGCAATTATGCCACTAAACTGCGGAATAACTCGCCTCAAGAATCATGAAGCAATGTCCGTTAACATCTTAAGGCGCCACCTTTACACATACCTCCTATATTTAGCGTTCAATTAGCACCTAATATGCTGATTCAAATGCATTTCATTTGTATGTAGATGTTTTCTTTCTTCTAACCAAACGTGTTTTCCCTTATTTTCTTATCTGTATTTTACGGCACCTGGAGCTCCATTTCTAGTATATAAATAACCCGATCATTATTGTTATTACCTTGCACTATTTTTAGGCCCGTTAGGCTTCTGACTAGACTGGCAATCAACCTTGAAACACTTCCAGATCCTCGGATGAATTACTGCTGTCTGTGTCCATTAACGTCAAGCACATCAGGCTATTTAAGTTGTTGAAGTTGTCAAAATTCAGTTTAAATTGCAACCTACAAACGGAGCCTCTTCTCACGGTCAAACAATCTTGTGAAAGCAGCCTCTGTGAGCAAGACATTCAAGCATCCTTTGATGCAAACCCCTCCAACGACCGACCCTAAAAATAATTGTTTGACATTGTCCTTGACATTCAAATCTTGGAGAACCCTGAACAGCTTTGCATCTGGAAATGTTAAGGGGGGGTTCTCCCCGGACACTGACATTAAGGTGCAGCGTATAGAACTGAGTGGCATCTAGTGTAATGGACTCAGCAGAAATGGAATATAATATTTCTAAATATGTTTTTATGTCCAGTTGTTGGATGCAACCCCGATGCCAATAAATCCTAACCACTCCACCTTGTACATCATGTCAATCCACTGAAGAGTTCACAACAACATCGCCGTCCATTGTTAGTCATAACTTCCATCCCTCCCTGAACTCCAGCATTCACTGCGAGGCTTGGGTTGAACATTACCAAAATGAATACCTATTGAAGCAAGGATGTAAAAATATATTGTGGACTTTAGACGCTAGAAATGGAAGCTTTTTAGACACCTTGTTTTGACACCCTGCTTCTTGTGTGTGTTTTTCTGGTCGGCACAACAGTCCACGTATTTTTATATCTCACGAAGAACATGAAAGTTAGATTTAATTCTGGTCCGAGTGTACCCACTGTGAGAGGATAGGGATACACTGGGCAGCTCCCGACATGTCACTGCATGGACCCTGCATATTGAGCAGGGCTGGGCTGAGACCGACCCGCCGCTTGTTCGGGGGGGAGCACCCCACCCCCCCCGTCGCCCCCTCCCCCCCCTTGGTGTAGCTGGTGGTCACTCCTGTCTGCTGCCATGGCAACGGAGGATAGGACCGAAGAAGGGCCCGGTGTACGGCGTGTAAGGATGGGGTTGTAAGAGCGGCAGGTCACAGATGTACCTGTCCCTGTATACCTGTGTCCAGCAGAGCTCAATTAGAGCCGGAGAAGGCCCGCTCTCTCCGGCTGAGAGAGGGAGAGAGAGCCAAAGTCTGGATGCATGGGATTCTATTGCAATATCCATGCGTATCTTTTCGGCGCGTTCATGTAGTTCTTCAGCAAACCCTGCTGAAAAATATATTGGCTGATTGATGGATTAACTGCTGTACATTTTATAATTATACTATATAACGAGTTATGGAACGATACATTTCAACTAGTTATGAAGTAAGAAAGACGACTGCAAGACAATAATCAGATATCTCCTTGCCTACCATGCAGAGCTCTGAAAGCAACACTTGGACATTGCTGTCATAGCGCCTACACCAAAAACCAAAACATTTCTAGTTTCAAGCCCACTATGCCTCCTGATTTTGAACACTAATTACGCAGTGTCCTTTCATGACCTCTTGTTACAGTTTCAAAGACAAACAGCATCTCCAGTATGCAAATACACGCATCTATCGATTTCTCGAGCGTAGTCGAGTGCTGCGTTGTTTCCAAGACAACGTAGGCTCGCCATACAACCGGCAAGCGACACAAACGCATACTACCGATTCCTTGAGTCCATAATCCGTGGATCTCTCCGGATGGTCTGGACATCCTGGCCAGGCTGCGGCTCCCCGGTTCTCAGCTGTGCGTTTAGCCGTCTGGCTGTGCTCGGATCACCCCCAGAGATGTATTTCAAACCCCACTGTAAACAAGGCCCTGAAGACAGCCGGGGAGGCATGGCAGACGGAGGTGTCAGGGAGACGACCGGGGTATCAAGCCCGAGAAACATGTTCAGGTCACAGGGAGAGGGAGAGGGAGAGGGAGGGAGAGAGAGAGAGGGGGGGGGAGAGAGAGAGAGGGGGGGGGAGAGAGAGAGAGGGGGGGAGAGAGAGAGAGGGGGGGAGAGAGAGAGAGGGGGGGAGAGAGAGAGAGAGAGAGAGAGAGAGAGAGAGAGAGAGAGAGAGAGAGAGAGAGAGAGAGAGAGAGAGAGAGAGAGAGAGAGAGAGAGAGAGAGAGAGAGAGAGAGAGAGAGAGAGAGAGAGAGAGAGAGAGAGAGGATTGGGACAGAGACTCAACGGCAGTGGTGGCTGGGTATCAGTTGTTGAGCCGGCTGGAGCGAGCGATGGAGGGGATCGATTGCGTCTTGTTGTAAATGAGTAGAGGAGAAGTGGAGCAGCAGCTTGTGAAAGGCCATCAGGTGTCCAACAGTAAGTCGTCACCGTAATAGGAGCTGAAGTCGTCTGTTCTGCAGCTGTCTGCAATTCATTCTGCGAGCGAGGCCCCAGATCCGATCACTGTCGACGCGGCAGTTCAGGATTAAAGCTGCACACTTACTTTCACTGTACACAGAGCACTGAGGCAGCTTCGGCCCTCATCCTACGATTGCTATATTTTTGCATTCAGGCCTCCATTTTTCATTAGTCGTTGTTTTCATTGGTTTCTACATAAAACATAATCACCAAAAGGCACTTGAATTTAGTTGTAAATAGTTTGAGAGAGTTTCATGCATTTACAAACTTTTGTTTGTCACAGACAAAAGTTACTCAAAGCAATCATGTCAATGAGAATATAGAACTGTTCTTCCAACATTTGTCTCTTTTGACCTACAGATATGGTTATAGTGTAGTATAGGAGAGAGGAGAGGAGAGAGGAGAAGGAGAGATGGAGAGAGGGGAGGAGAGATGGAGATAGGGGAGGAGAGATGGAGATAGGGGAGGAGAGATGGAGATAGGGGAGGAGAGATGGAGAGGGGAGCAGAGATGGAGATAGGGTAGGAGAGAGTTCATGTATCAGAATATTTAGAGATTCAACAGAATGATTTATCTTCCTGAGCAGCAGTTAAACTGATCTGAGGATGTTGGCTGAGCTGATAATAGCAACATGGACGTCGAACATTGAAAGAAAATCATTTTTTAGTCCTCAAAGTCCACCCGGCCGACGCCCAAGTTGGGCTTTTGCTCTTCATTAGAGCTGGCTGAAACAATTGTCAACTGTCACTTGCCGGAGGAACCGTGCTCCGTCTTTGAAATGAAACAGGGCTTTCAAGAATTCACATTGGCTTATTTTTCCCTATCGCATATTGTGTTCCTTTTCCATTTTTCATTATCTGGCTTTTCTCGCCTCAACTTCTTTCTTTCGTTCCCTTTACCGCAGTAGCTGTCATTTTCTCTAGTCTTTCATAACAGAAACATTGTCACAAGAATGCAGTACATCTGTCCAACAAAATCTGTTTTCACGCTCCACTCAATTCCCAGAGCTAAAGTGCTAAGTTGTAACCAGGTGTTAAAGAGGCCGACGCTTGTTCCAGAAGCATCTCTGGTGTACTGGGCGGGCTGGGATGGATTCAGCTCTTTATGTGGTCACATAATAGTCACAAAATAAATAGTATTGACTAACCAGGTCTGTCTTTGAAAAGTCATTATTTATAACGTATATGTATGCATTTAGAATGATCTATTCTAGAAATAAGGTTTGGAATTACAAGTAAAAAGGAAATTCGATTGTCACTTAACTATGTATTCTACCATGGTCTGGGGGAATACTTGATTCTGAATGGCTGCAGGGTGTGCATTAACTTCTGATATACGGACACCTGCTGAGTAGTTCCAGTCAAATTATCTGTTCAGCCTTCAAAACGAGAGCTGGTAAATTGTGAAAAATCGATTAAACTGTAATCAGACAACGCGGTTATGAGCTATAGTCCCTAGAGTATTTGTGGTATAAAGGCTAGGACAAATTTTGAATTATAAATATGTCCAATGCATAACGTTAGCTCTCTTGCTCATAGCTGAGCAGACTATATTACCTCCCGTTGCCAAGTCGTAGCTAAGGTCCGTCCTATTTACTGGAGGAGTGAACAACGTTTCCGTTGCATACGAACCTTACGGGAGGGTAATGATTATTCCAGGTATTAGCCAAACCCTCAGGCGTTACCAGGGAAACAAAGTAATGGCTTGTGAAAAACTGAAAATATAAACGAATAGTCTCAATTAATTTTCTTTGGCAAGTCGCCAGGGTATAGCGGGATAAGGCCCTTCCAGGTGTCCATTATCAGACATTAATGGGCTTCGAGGAGGCAACCACGCAGCGGAGGACGGTTCTAAGGCCTCCGCGTCGTACATTAATTCCAGATAATGGACACCTCGTCGGGAATTATCCCTTACATATATAATCTGGCACATACTTCCTAAAATGACCTTCAGGTTGGCCTGTTCATAAGCATGATCTTTTGTAAACTTCCCCATGATACGCATGATAATCCATATGGTCAAGCCGCACTTGAGTCACCTCTTCATGGCTCATCTCAGGGGATATTTCCTGCATCTGTTCTCGCTCAAGGCTTTGGAGACAGAAAGCGGTACTGTATAATGAGCTACGTGTTCATGGATTGTTTTCATTTTTCAGACGGTATGGAACAAACGATAAACAGTTAGTGATGGGGCCAGTACGAGCTATCTGAATCCTTCACAGCAGTTTGACAGCATTGTTGCCATGGTAACGCCACTGACGTTAACAAATGCCAATGAGTAAGGACTGAAATATGTTGGATTTGAGATCTCCCCCCCACCACCGACCCCGCCCTGCCACACAGAGCCGATTGAATGGTGATCACCTATGACATTACCCTTGTGAGCCACCCAGCATATTCAACATCAGATGTTGCAAAATTATCGGTTGCCTAGCAACTGCTGTGGCACCAATATGGCCTCCGGTGGAATGCATCGGAACTGCGGCGTTATTCCAGTGAGAGTTGACCTCAATGGTTGCCGACTCCCACCCTATGAAAACAGTCCATGTTAGCCAACATGCAGTCTTTTGGATTGCTGTACCATACTGAACTGTACGAGAATGTATTTTGTTAAAGGTTATTTCCTAGTAATGGGAATTTTATATGATTTAAATAAATTCTGGAACTGATTTAATTTTGCCTATTTTCTGGCCTCCTGGCTGGTGCCAAGATGCCGTCTTTTTGGTTATTTATTGTATTGTTCACAGTGAGATTAGAACAGCTTGATACTTCCCATACACACGGTGAACTGCAGACTGAAATGTCAGCAGAACATCGCTTTGATAAATTGTGGCTAATCAATATGTCTCAAAGTGTAACGATCATGGAGCTTGTCCACAACTTTAACTGAATAACTTAACACGGCTATGCTTTCACTTTTGGAACCTATTCCTCAAAGAATGACAAGCTAAGCATATAACCTGGGGTGAAAGCTCCACCACTTCAGCCTTTACATGAGACAACAAGTTGATTAAAAGTTCATCAAGGTGTGCATCTTTGTGAATGTTACACAGGGGGTGTAGCTGCAGTGCTCTGTGCTGTGGAGTTAAACCAACTATAAATTGTTTCTAATATCGCATAGACAGGGTATAGGGACGATTATAATATAGATTGGTGTCCATCAAGGGACCTTAGCAGAGCCCTGCTGGCTCTCTCTGGTCCTCTTTAGCTCGTTAGCGGTGCTAGGCTGTGCTAGCGGTCATCCACACGATAAATGATTGGACTTGTTATTGTGTGTTTGTGTTTGTGTGTGTGTGTGTATGCGTGTATGTATATGAGTAGCAGGTAGAAGGAGTAGCATATATAATCTATTTTTAAAATACATGCAAAAGCATATATATATGTACCTCTGAAACACGCACACACAAACACCACACACTTACTTTGACCTTTGATTTATTCGGTTTCACATATGGAACCTCTCTTCATCTCTAGTTCACGTGTTATTCTTGTAAACACAAAGTCTCACACACATGTCCTCATTGTTACACGCTGGGACACGTTTTCAGTGGACTACCACGCACGCACAGCAGTGCAAAGATATAGGCACGCACGCACGAACGCACGCACGCACGCACGCACGCACGCACGCACGCACGCGCACACGCACACACACAAAGAAACCTTCATTCTAATTAAACAGAAATGTTCCTATTAAGGTGAAAGCGATAGTCTGCCATCAGTTCTCTTATTAAGTCCTTGCATTTCAATTTGCCTCTCTGTGTGTGATTGATCTCCCCTGATGAAAAATAACTAATTCTTCCTCTACACTTGATGCCCCATCTGCTACCCATTGAGGATGAGTTAACTTTGAGTAAAAGCCTGGTTCACATCCGGTGAGGCAATATGTCTGAACACAGTTTCCTCCATGTAATGAACAAACCAGATCGTGCAACTGGATAGTGGAACCTTTGAGGGGAGGATAGGGAATTCCCGCTATTAGTTCAATAATAAACCATTGAGGTCTGAGGAAAGCGTTTAAAGTTCAGGTGAACCCCTGTTTCAGCTCGAATTTCGAGAACACAATGATGTAAAAAAAAAAAGAAGCATTTGGTCTGAGAGTTTGAGGAAGGATGGGTGCATTTTATCCCCATGGTAACGACCCACTGCAACTTTTTTCTTAAGTAGGTTCTGTCGTTGGGTATGAACATTATGACGAGTGTCGTCGTATGTGATGCACCACACACTGCGGCAGCTTACTATTAGAGTCTGAGAAGCTAACCTTCTCTCGGACGCGGCCATTAACATCAACCGCTGGTCAGATGGGGCCCCCCCCAATCCACACGCACTGCGGCGTTAGCGTACCCTTCCTCCACCAGGGGCCCCTCGCTGGGGCAATGAAGGGCCTTCAGAATAGCGCTTCAACTTCATCAGAGGAAACAGGACTCGGGTCTGGAGCAGGGTGGAAGGTTCATGCATTTCTATTTTGAAGATCATTTAACACACATGACGATGTTTAAAACAAAAACAATAAACCGATTTGGGTTCACCGGCCCTATAAACATACCGACCTAAGACCAACATGACGAGGTGTTTTCATTAAGGCGTCCCAGGCCGGGATGGCTTCTCTTTCTGAGCCTCCTTCCCGGCCAGGAGACTCGGCTTCCCATCCTGCCAGATGAATAAAATATCTCCATTACCCGTTCTGAGTGACAGGGGAAGAGGGAGCGAGAACACGGGGGCATGCCTGCGCTAATGCGACACTACTCCTCTCTCTCTGCTGCTTGCTGAAGTCGCAGAATGCTAATATTTCGTTTTAGGCAGTGATTTGAGGGACACGGAAGGTCAGAATGTTTACCTGATACAAACAGGGATTTGTGCTGCCATGAATTGACACTTTCAGGAAACTGAAGGCAGCCGGGTTTTGGAGCCTGGATCCTCTATGATTGGATATTTAGATTTAGGGGTGGCAGGTCTAAAGAATGTACACACACACACACACACACACACACACACACACACACACACACACACACACACACACACACACACACACACATTGGGCAAACACTATTATTCGTTGAATTCTCCCGAAAAAAAAGTGAGTCATGCATACAGAGCACAGACTATGAAAGAGATGCAGAGAGGCAGCTTCAGAAGCCCATACTAAACGTGTGTGTGTGTGTAACCCGTACTACACTACACTGAACACACCGTTCAGTTTTCCGACGATAGTCTGAAGAACGGGGACACCCCCCCCGCCGCACACACACCCACACACAGATATACTCACACATAATACATGGACACACACACACACACACACACACACACACACACACACACACACACACACACACACACACACACACACACACACACACACACACACACACACTCCTTCTGAGCCAGCCTTAGGGTACTAAGCTCACCTGGAATCTATGGGTCCCTGGGGCACCGTGGCAACCGCAAGCCAATGGCTGCCGAGTGTCAGCCATTGATGGTTCAGCATGTTGGCTGGGAACACCCAGAAACGGGAGGAACAGTCGGTTAACTCGCCACTCAGGAATTCCAGGGAAAGTTTCCGGGGGTCCTTCCGCCCTAGTTTAAATGATGCTGAGGGAAAGAATATTCAAATCTGGAGTTTTTCTTGGGAGCCCTTCAGGCGAGCAGAGAAGTGGGTCAGTGTTCTCTGTGGCACCCGGATGTTGGGTTGATGCATAGGAGGTCATGTTGTTGTAAACATTTACGTCTTTTAAGAGTTGTTCATCTTAAATGGAGCGCTTTGTGTTTACACAAAGTGCTATCTTATGGCTTTTGTGCTTACAAAGCCATAAGATAAATGTGTGTATACTAGGGCACTCTTCTGATGATATGGCATTGTTCACCGTTTAGTTTAGTTTCATTTTGAATGCACACCAGATGAATGGGTTTTGGAGAATGTGTCCACCCCAGTTACTCTTAATTCACTCTTCTCTGTGTGAGCCCCCTCCACTCCTAAAACACACTCATGTTTCCATCGAGGTGTTCTCACAGGAACATTGACCCCTGACCTTTTTACTGCCCACTTCCTCATCATTTCCAAATGACTCTTGTTTATGATTTACGATAAAAGCTAATGCCTTTGGGTGTCTAATGTTTAATTAATTATCAAGTGCAGTTCCTAATGAACGTAGCCTTTCACGCTGGTTAATGTCTACAGCTCTATGCAGGGGTGAAATAGATTTAATAAATGGTTTCAGGTTAGTCATCTGCGTACACAGACCAACGCACACCAACACACACGCACACAGAAATATATGTATAGTCTTAAATATGTCTTGCACATATACGACTACAAACACACACAGACACTCACACACAATACCCACATTCTTGAACTCACACACACACAGGTATACACCCACACACCTAGCATACCGGCCCGGAGCCTCAGAGATCGGTGTTTAATTATGGGGGGGATTAGCAGGAAGCGGCGGGCAAGTGCAGGGAGCCAGGGTCAGGTTAGCCCGGGGTGTGTTTGAACCCCACACTGCTTAGTGGCCTTATCCTCCACTTAGAGAAGGTTAAGACACCCCGTCTACCACACTGGTAATTACTGCTCCCCAGCCACCTCCCAGAGAGAGAGAGAGAGAGAGAGAGAGAGAGAGAGAGAGAGAGAGAGAGAGAGAGAGAGAGAGAGAGCGAGAGCGAGCGCTGTGACACAACTTGGCCAGCGGGAATCAAAATGTCATCGGCGCTCGCTCGCCATGGCAACGAAGGGAGGTTGGGTTCGGCCAACGGGCACCGGGGGATGAATCTGTTCTTTTTCGACTCAACACTCGACCAGCTGCTGCGCATCGCTACGCCGCCCCTCGAAAGTGATCTTAGACCGGCGGAGGCCGTGGTGTGAATGGCTGTGATGGCGAGCGGACATTGGTGGTACCGATGCTGCCCGGTGACCTGGCCAAAGGGCAGGTCACTCTCAGAAGTCCTGAGAGTGAAAGCAAAGGCGTTGCTTTGCTTGAACAATAAATGTTTGACAAAACGCCGTGACTCCACCCACACCTGGGCTTCCCTGTCTCGTACTCTCGGTTGCTCTCTCTTGCTCTCTCGCTCGCTCACTCACTCACTCACTCACTCACTCACTCACTCACTCACTCACTCACTCACTCACTCACTCACTCACTCACTCACTCAAACTCTTACACACCCACAAACACTCAAACTCTTCCACTTCCACACTCACTCCATTAGTCATTCTATAGTGATTGGCCTCCCCCTCCTTCCCTATATCTGGAGGGGCTCTCCTCAGTGGTCACTGTACCCACCTCCCAATCCAAATACGCGACCGAGGCAACCAACCAAGCGCCTCTGAACCAAGGATAAATCGCTGTGTCCCCTCAGAGGGTCACCTTTTCAACCATGTTAGACACACAGAGCGAAAGTCTGTAGACTTTGAATGGCCCGGGTCATCCACAGAGGACACCGTCGATAATGAGGCTGAAGCACGGCGGCTCCGGGCCGCACTCGTGCTTAGCGGTTAAACACCGCCGCCGCCCCGCTGCTGGAGGCCGTAATGAGGCGGCGGCGGACGCAGGAAGGTGGGAGAGGGCTTTTGAACTGCGCCTGGGTCACAGAGACGTGATGGTTTGTTGTGTGTCTGGTGATAATGATGCTCGGCCCGCTGAATGGCTGCGGCGGTTAACAGTACAAGCTCGGTAATGGGTGTCTCACGATGTCACCGTCTTCCCTCCTCGCTGATCCTTTTGTATCCAGAGCTAAAGCCTTTTATATCTGCTTGGAGCTGAACACGCAAAGTCCGTAGTATTTATTATAGAAAGAGTGTTCAAAGTGCAAACTGAGTATAGGCTACATACACCTAATACCTAATATATACATTACCTAGAATATATAGTAGACAGACCAGCGTGACCACAGAACCAAGTGTTTTGAGTATTTAGTACATTATACTCAATAGATACTTGTGCACATAATTACATTCAATGTACACAATATATATGGTGTATATAGTGCATAATATAGGTAATACGTAGTGCATGTTATACATTGTGTATGTAGTAATGTGTGTTAATAATATTCAGTATATATACTTCATTGTCATATATATTTATTGTAATGCAGAGTATATTGATAATATAGAGTATATACTGTAAATGGTACACATTGATTAAGTTGTTTTTTTTGCAGTATATTAGTACAAATGTATTTAAACAGTCCTGACCCAGAAGGCAACAGCTATCTCACAGCGGGAAGAAGAGGAGTTGCAAAATATGTAAAAAAGTAAATTTGTCTTTGTTTACCTTTGGGCAATGTTCCCGCTCTGCAGGGAGTCTTCACGGGAATTACAGTTTGAGTTGAAGTATTATGTAATCATTTTAAGAGGCAATAGAAGAACTGACGCATTATTTCTTATTCGGCAATCGTAATGATTCTACACTGATTAGATCTCTATCTGCGACATAGACACGTCTTTGAAACATTAACGTAATCTGTAATCAAAGCCCAAAATATTCTCTCTCTCTCTCTCTCTCTCTCTCTCTCTCTCTCTCATCCTCCCTCCAGCCACCATATCGATCTCCAAAGGTAAACGCTGTTGCCTGGTTACTAATCAACCTGCATAATTTAAGTGTTCCCCATCATTTATTAAACATGTTGGTTGAATAGCAGGCAGCCCGGGCAGACCGTTTCTCAACGCATTGTTCCCATAATCTATATGAACTAATGAGGCGCCCTGACGCCCAACTGCCCCGAGCAACACGCGCAGTGCAGCTCCCAGTCACATGGTCGTGGGGCAGGGAGGGTGTTGTTGTTGGGATCCAGAAGCCCATAGGCTGTCGGCAGCAAGGAGACCAACAGGAAACCACAAGGCGTTTGGCACTCAGGACCTGTGTTTGTGAGAGTCCTCAGGCGAGGTGTGATCATCGTGTCTCGGTACCTGCGGAGGAAAAGGTACCTGAATAATGAGTAGAGTAGAGTTGCCTTCAAAGTTGAACTAAAGTTAAACATTTGTCATAGGGTTGACTCCTCTTCCTTCAGGCTCTGACATCTGGAACATGAAGATCTAACAGTGATTACTTCTTGGTGATGACAACAACCCACTATCCCATCAGACCCCAATCGAAAATGGATAGACTTGGCGCTCTTAGACCGATTGATGCTACCCGGCCATACCCCTGGTCGGGGCAGCCTTCCCCTGGGAACAAACAGTTTGACAGAACCCAGGGACTGCTCCTCTGTCCCAGCTAGCTTCCGGAGCGGGTCATGCTGTCGGGACCAACGAAAGTAGCGACTTAATATTGAACCAATGCTGGTACCGCAAACAATTCAAGATGTCCAGAGAGAAAATCTGTTATTGTTGGTTTCGTTTAGCTTAACTCTAAAGATGTTTTGTATTTTCATCTTCTGTTCTTGACGGACAACAATCAAAAGATGGGAACAAACTAACTCATGCACACGCACGCAAAGCGATAAATTCCTGATTGTTTGATCCACTGCTTATCATAGAGCTGGGGTATTCAGGATAGCTGTACCCCATGATATCATTTGTATGCAGGTCTTTAGATGGCGGTTTCATTTCGTAATGTATCCTTGAGCAACACCCTGCCGTCACAGTTTCCCTTATGTAGTTATTCAGCTTTGCGCCGCATACTTGAGTCTAAACAGACCCAGATTACCCTAATGGGCTGCAGGCTCTGTTTTCTGTGCTTTGTTTGCGGTGCTCCAACGGCCTCCAAATCACTCTCCGTTCTGCGGAGCGGCGAGTGGATGCTTCCTATAAATCACTGTTGTTCAGCGAACACGGCCACCGGTCAATACCCCCTTTAGCAGCGCTAACAGTGAGGGATGAAGCCCCGAATATAAGCAATATTGACAAAGTGTCACAGTGAAACATACCTGCTATCTCTAATGGACACAGCTTTTTCTATTAGAGATATGGACCAATTATGGGCACTTAAGTTGTTTGAATTGTACAACAGCCAATTTTTCAATTATTTTTCAAAACTCCTTACGGAAGAAGTAATATTCAGATTATCACATTTATTAAACAAAGTCTGATAAACCCACTGTAGGTAGGATTCAACAGATTAAAACACTTAAGAGAGTGCAGAAGAGAGCAACAGTTTAGAACTTAACAACCAATCAACCCTCTCTGCCCACTTCCTCCCTTCCTCTGAAGCAATCAGGATAGACACGCCCTGATTGTTCAGAAATGAGCCGTGGGATTGGTCTAAAAAATCTGAATCGCTTGTGGTCTGTAAACCCAAACGCCGGGCTTCTGCTGGATAGACACCTACTTTCCCTTCAGGAATCCAGGATCCCGAGGGAACTGGGTTTCCAAAGGCAAAGTGCGACCAAGACTGAACCATCGTCTGCAATTCCAAGGGGTGGGGGACCAGATGATTATCCTGAGACACGGGGTCGCGCAGGGCTAGACCCCGGTACAGGGATCTGCGGCCCTACAGGGCTAGGACATTGACATTCGAAATGAAGATGTGGGATTAATCTCCTACCATTCCCCAAACACACACGCTTGTGTAAATAATTCAAAATGCCACATGGTGAACTCAGCACGCCAATCAATAGCTGACATTTTCACTGCAGTGCACCGCGGGCTCCAGAACATGAACCGTGTTCGCCTAAACACACACATGCACACACACGACACACCCGACACACACCGCACACACCAGCACACGACTCTCCGCTGGTGTGGGTCCGGAGACGGCGCTGCGCTCCACTCGGAGGGCGTGGTCCCGCGGCCGGGGGGCATGCCGGACTTGAGTCCAGCTCACTGTACCGGGGCTGCTGAGGCCGGGGGTACGGCTGCTCTGCTGGGCGCTCTCGCCGTCTGCCCGACATCATTGTTATTGTATGGTTTACAATACAAACGTCAAGTTTTGGGCTTAAATCTCCTTAATGGACGACTGGGGAAGGGGGCGGGGAGGAATCCGTTCTCATTGGCTGACGGCCGTATTGAGCTTATTTATGTGCCGATGTGATGGAACGAGAGGGTGTGTTTAGACTAGGTGTCATCGTAACACTAATGCATATTGTGTCGAAAGCAGGACGAGGGAATAACAAGTATGAGAATAACAAAAAGAAGACGGTACAACTCTGAGAGAAGGAGAGGAGGGAGGGAGGGAGGAGGGAATAGAGAGACAGAGGACGGAGGGAGGAGAGAGAGAGGGAGAAGAGGAGGGAGGGAAGGAGGGAGCAGAGGATGAAGGTAGCAGAAGATGGAGGGAGGGAGTAGAGGATGGAGAGAGGGAGGGAAGAGAGGATGAAGGTAGCAGAGAGGCAGAGGATGGAGGGAGGGGTGAGGATGGAGGGAGGGGGGAGCAGAGGACGGAGAGAGGGAGGGAGGGGGGGCCCGCAGTCAGAGGATGGATGAACACAGGGGGCATGAATGAGTGCAGGGGAAATGAAAAGCGACAAAACGAGTGATGGTGGAAGTGGAGCCCCGGCGAGAGGCGGAAGATGAGGTAAAAACGACAGATGAGCGGGAGTGCAGAGGGAGGAGGGGGAGGAACGCCGTGATGGAGAGAGCGAGAGGGGGAGACGGAGGCATCAGAAGAGGCGGGAAATTAAAGGAGGGAGGCACTGAGAGAGATTGAGAAGGGGGCTTGAATTAAGATTGAGGCTGGGAAGAGTGGCGAGTGGGAAGGAAGTGCAGCAAATAAGTTGAGAGAGAACGGGAGAGATGTGTGAGGTTTGAGAAGGAGAATGTAAAATGAAAACTAGAAACGGAATAGAAAGCGGAAAGAGGGCAGAAAATTCAAAATGATGGGGAGGTTTGAATGTATGTGTGGCGACTGGATGTCTTAGGTTGAAATCCAGCATTGATCCCTGCCAATAGTGGTCCTCTCTCTCTCGCTCTCGCTCTCTCTCTCGCTCTCTCTCTCCCTCTCTCTCTCTCTCTCTCTCTCTCTCTCTCTCTCTCTCTCTCTCTCTCTCTCTCTCTCTCGCTCTCTCTGACTCTCTCTCTCTCTGACTCTCTCTCTCTGACTCTCTCTCTCTGACTCTCTCTCTCTCTCTCGGGACGTTTGATCACGATTCCTCTTGTAGCATACGTGGTGACTCACATGCCCACAGTTTTTGGATTAATTTAGAATAACACTGTTTAACTGTTACCACGACTGATGAGGGGAAACATGTAGCAGGGAGAGGGATATAGGAAGGGGGGGGAGGGATGGAGAGAGAGACAGACGGACAGAGAGAGGCTGGAGAGACAAAGGGAGATGGGCGGGAAAGTTGGAGAGAGAGAGAGAGATGGGGGAAGAGAGTGGGGGGAGGGACAGACAGAGGAAGAGAGACTGAGAGGGGGGAGGAAGAGAGAGGAGAAGAGGAGGGAGGGAGAGAAAGAGAGAGAGATGGTTAGAGCAGTCCTTGGCATCACTGGTGGCGTCATATCAGGCGTCGGCCAAGCGCAATGAGCAGCAGCGGTGATGTCATCGACAGACTGATATGTCGCTTCTCCATCTCACTCACGCTCACACTCTGCGCAACATGTCCCCCTGTGAGGCCTCCTATTGGCTGAGGAGAGAGGGGAGTTGGCTTTAAAGTGTGTGTGTGTGGGTGGAGGGGCAGGGGGGGGGGGGGGGGATTCTGGCACTCAAGGCGTTCTCTCTCTTTCTCACTCTCTCGCTCCTTTTATGTCAGTTCTTCCTCCCTGTCTCTCCCCCCGTTTTGGCTGACGTCTATGCCACGCACACACACGCATGCACACGCACACATATGCACCCGCATTTACACACACGCACACACCCATGCATTACATGCATTTATTCATAACGAAATCATGAACATTGTTGACTTTGCATTGGCAGTAGTTATTATTGTGGACATTGAAACAAATATGCCCATAAATCACCGTGTGTGAGTGTGTGTTTGTGTGTGTACATGTGTGAATTTCTGCGTGTCACTGTGTCACACCTCGCGTCATGAATCTGGTAGACCTCCAGATTAGTGGCTCGGAGAGGAGGTGTTCCGATTGGCCGTTCTGACTCATCAGAGGAGCTGACAGGCACTTCCTCATCCCTGATGATCTGGCTGAGGCTCCGCCCATACCTGTAGTACACATGCCGCAACGTATAATGCACACACTCTACCTGTAATACACACACTCTGCCTGTAATACACACAACCCTACCTGTAATACACACACCCTGCCTGTAATACACACACCCTGCCTGTAACACACACACACCCTTCTGTCTGTCCTCCCGTGGCTCTGAAGCGTGAGTGTGTGTCTGCGGAGAGCCTCAGACGCGGGGGCTGTGAGCGGGCTCCTCTAAGGCGTCAGGGTAGACGCCCGCAGCGCTGAAACATTTACGCGCTTGCCTCATGCCGTTGCATCATGCCTCAAGGTTTCCGTGGACCGCTGCGGCTTGTGTTCTGGACGGCTTGTCTGTCTGCTCCCCTCAACCGCTCAGCATCCCAGACTCTGAAGAAGACACTGAACGCCCCCCCCCCCCCCACACACACACACACACACACACACCCACCCACCCACCCGCTCTATCAGTGTGCCGTCAACGCCGTGGATCAGCGTTGTAAGCCTACCTATCATAAGACAATCGCTCGTGACACGGACAGATCATTTCAAACGCTGCGTTGGCTGCGTCACACGCGCACATGTGCGTCCCCCCCCCCCCTCCGCCGCCGCCGTCTCCGGGTTGTATAACCGGGATTCCAGACCCACGCGTCAGGAACGTCGTCATCAGCTGCTTTGAGCTCCTCCACAGGAGCGGGAGAGACAGGGCGAGGGCGGGGGGAGAGGGGTGGGGGGGGGGAGGGGGGGGTGGGTGGGGGAGAGGAGGGGGGTTGGGTGGGGGAGAGACAGGGCGGGGGCGGGGGGAGAGGAGGGGGGGTGGGTGGGGGAGAGGAGGAGGGGCCGGGGTGGAAGAGGGAGGAGAAGGAGGAGTAGAAATGAGATAAGGTTGAGATGGAAGTGGAGGGAAATAGATGGAGGAGGAGAGGAGATTTAATTCAGAGTATACTAAAGTGTACTCAAGATGTGTTTCTGCATGCGGGGGGGGGTGGGGAGGTGGGTGAGAGGCACGAATGCGGGAGGAGAGGGAGGGAGAGACGTGGTGGGGGGGGGGGGGGGGGGAGGAGGAAAAGCTGCATGTAAAGAAAGGGAACACGTAGGAGCAGAAACCGGGGAAAGACAATAAAAAGGGGATTTGATTCAGAGACACGAAGACGCAGGACAGTCGGAGGCGGTGAGCGATCGGTTGTACGTTATCATGAGGTGAAGATTTATTCCGGTGTGTTCTCTCATCTCCCCCAACCCCGTGACCTCACGCTCATTAGCATAGATACCACATTCCCCGATTCGTGATTGGAGCGGGAGTCCAGGATGTGAAAAACTAGGAAGTGAGTGTGTGTGCCTGTATGTGTCTGTCTTTGCGTGTGTGTTTGTGCTTGGGTTTGTGTGTGTGCTTGTATGGTGGGTACACACACACACATCAACTCAGAGGCCAGAAAGGTTACACATCATCATAATAAGCAGAAGCATTCTAATCAAACTAGGTAATTCATCCTCCCACACTGTGTGTGTGTGTGTGTGTGTGTGTGTGTGTGTGTGTGTGTGTGTGTGTGTGTGTGTGTGTGTGTGTGTGTGTGTGTGTGTGTGTGTGTGTGTGTGTGTGTGTGTGTGTGTGTGTGTGTGTGTGTGTGCGTGCGTGCGTGTGTGTGTGCGCGAGTGTCCATTCAATAAGCTCCTTCCTCAAATACCTGGAAATGCTTTGAATTCGTCCTCTCAGTTCAGACCCTGGAGACGAGCCGAAGAACATTACCCCGAATATTTCCCACCTAATGCTGGGGAGATTACTCTGAATATTACCCCATTACCAACGAATCTCTGCTGAGCCGAGCCCCGTCGGATACACACCGCATAGAAATGATCCTGCTGCGGACCGGGGGCCTATGTAATCCATCTGTCAAAGTACAACATGGTCTTCATCGTTAGGCCCCCCCGGTATGAATCCAGTCAGGGGTACAGCATGCTATTGGTCATGTACAATAGCCCCATAAGTCTCTGGATGTGGATACAGTAGCATATTGAATGCAAGATGCATGGACGCCCGACAAGTTTTTAAAAAAAGCAGTACCTGATCGCCTTGGCCCTTCATCGTATCTGCCTCAGGGTAGTCATGGTAACCGCCCGGACCACCCGCTCCCGTATGGATCGTCACGGTTGCGGAAAAAGTTAAACGCGGTTTAACGTCTTAAGCACTACACCGCATTTACAGGCATGCTGGCTTCCTGACTGCGGTGTCATTACCCATAATCCTCCTCAGTGTGTGTGTGTGTGTGTGTGTGTGTATGTGTGTGCGTGTGAACCTGTTGGCGGTGAAGCCGCACATCATAGGAAGTGTGCGGACATCTTAAGTCTACATCTCTCAGGCGAGTCCCTGGCTAAAACCTGGGGATTACCCACAATCCCTTTCTTCCAAATTAACATTTGGCCTTTGCTTCATCTTGCCTGAGGTAAGATGGAGGAGGATTCTTTCCTCATAAAAACATCAAACAAATAAACTCCCAACGGTAAATTTAAAAGATGTCGATGTTATGTTATTTTATAGATTTTTGTCTTTTCTTTTGTTGTATCACAGCGTGGGTGTTACCAGTTAGAAGTCTTAACTGTGACTACAGATGGCTGAGACGGTTTTTGGGGTAGTTTGCCCCTCTTTGAGGTCAAGGTCACGTTGGAGAGAGGGGGGGGAAATAAGTTGTTTATTTTGGGGTCGGCGCTTGGGCTGACCCCAGCATAGTGATTTTTATTTGGTTCCAGGTACCACGCGGCCTCCTCTCTTTCTGAGTCTGTGTGTTTGTGTCTCTCTCTCCCTCTCTCTGCACCTCTCAGTGCTGATCGCTCGTCACGCCAGGGTAGAGAGAGCCCTCACACTCACCCTTTTTACCCACATCTTCTTCTTGTCTTCTGTCAATTCTGTGGTATTTTCATGGAGAGTTTCTATCGTCACGTTACCGTATAAATGGGCTTCATACGGTCATGTGAATGGATCAAAAATAGTTTCTTTATGGGAAAAAAGTTCTTAAATTAAGCATGTATTTTCAACCCAAATATAGAAAACAACCAATCATAGGTTACGAATGAAAATATGTCATCAGTTGACTTTTTTTTATATGTTCTCAAATGTCTGGATTGTATCAAGTCTTCATTTTGCTTTCAATGGTAACACCTTTATGTTTCATGACCTAAAACACACACACGCTCACATTCAATCATTTCCCTTCTCTCTCTCTCTCTCTCTCTCTCTCTCTCTCTCTTCCTCTCTTCCTCTCTTCCTCTCTCCCTCTCTTTGTGACAAACGATAATGCACCGTCATCGGTACACAGGAGAACATCAATCCCCAATCCTCAAGTGAGTCACACTCACTTGAGGTAGGGTGCGCAGCCAATAGAAAACCACCACCAAAAAAAAAACACCAGCGTTTCCAGCAGGAAGAAGCACCCTTATTGTATTTCACAAAGCATCCCCCATTTAACAACTTTATAAATTCAGTTAACAAAGAACAATGTTCACCCGACGCTCAGCGAGACCCAAATGGAGCCGGTTTCAACTGGAAAAAAAGGTGGTTTGGGGGGGTTTCCCTTTAATAAAGCCTTTGTGTGTCTCTGTGTGTGTCTCCGTGCAGCGGGGGCAGGCAATAAGCTGGGCTGGGCGTTCGGCCTGGGCCTAGAGCGGCTGGCCATGGTGCTCTACAGTATACCAGACATCAGGCTCTTCTGGAGCCAGGACCCACGCTTCCTCCAGCAGTTTGTCCTGTCTGACATCCACCAGCCAGTCAGCTTCCAGGTAGGACGCGCACCTGCATGCACAGCTCGCACGCATACATATAAGCGCGCACGCACACATGCATGCATGTACATATGTTGGCACGCACACACCTACAAATACATGCAGATAACTACTATATCGCTATTACTATATCCTTAATGCATAATGGGGTGCAGTAAGAATTAAATGGCGTCTTCCAAGTCGCGCTAATAAGCAGTGAAGCACGTTAGCAACTAGACCAAATGAGACTGGTAATGGTAGGTAAAAACAATACTTTATTAAATCATGCAATTGGGATGTAGAACAAAATAAAAAGAAAACAAAGTGCCTGCATGATATTGAAGCGTACAGCGATCATTAGTTAACTTGTGTGGTGGTGCCTATGTTGATAAGGTTTACTGGACTACGTTACCCATAAGGCTTAGCGCCAGTTAGAGGCGGGAGATAGCCAACGTGAGAGAGCTATGAGCGTGTACATGTGTTGGACCGCTAATGCAATAAAGAGTGCTAGGAACTAAACATGCTGCTGCGCCCGGTTTGTCATATATAAGGCACAAACATAACAGTGCCTTATCATTTGTTTACCCATGGGCCATGGCGACGCGATCGCTACCTGCTCTCAGGTAGCGATCGCGATGAGAACGTTTTAGACTCAATCAATATAAGGTCGCGGGGAGACGAAGCTCTGTTCGTTTGGATATTTAATTTACGTGACAATATCTTTGTTATATGTTTAAAAAAAATGAAAAAATCTGTTCTCTTGTTTTGGGAATCAGTTCTCGTCGTTCACCTTCGTTATTTGTTCGTTCTGACCGAATCGTTTGCGACCGACCCATCACTAGCAAACACACACATGGTTGTACATATGTACACACACACACTCACACACTCACTCACTCACTCACTCACTCACTCACTCACTCACTCACTCACTCACTCACTCACTCACTCACTCACAGATGTCGTAGGTTCATGCACACACACTCTCTGACACGCACACACACGTACACAAACCTACCATCACATATACACACAGTAATGGTCACATACATGCATGCCATGTACACAGTAACACACACACAGACAGTTAGAATTAAGAATCCACCGTGCTATAACAATTCAGCTGAGATGACATTGTATGTCTGCATACAACACGTGTTCTTACATAGAATACGAAGATGTGTAACATCTCGCACAGTACACTCACACGTGCACACAGACAAACCTGTGCAAACAGACCTATACATTCAAACATGTACACAAAGACATGTGCACACATGACCAGATGTTTTCACAGGCTGACATTGATTTTCCTATCTTCACCAGTTCTCCCCGTTCATCTCCTCCTTGTCTCCTTCCTCTCTTCCCTACCTCCCTCTCCTCTCGTTTATCTTTCCCTCCATCCTCTCCTCTCCTCCCTTCCTCTCCCTCCCTCCCCTCTCCTCCTTTCCTCTCCACCCCTCTCTTCCCTCCCTCTCCTCTCCTCTTCTCCCTTCCTCCCCTCTCCCTCCCTCTCCTCCCTCTCCTCCCTCTCCTCTCCTCCCTTCCTCTCCCTCCCTCCCCTATCCCCTCTCCTCTCCTCCCTCTCCTCTCCTCCCTCCCTCTCCTCTCCTCCCTCTCCTCTTCTCCCTTCCTCCCCTCTCCCTCCCTCTCCTCTTCTCCCTTCCTCCCCTCTCCCTCCCTCCTCCCTCTCCTCTCCTCCCTCTCCTCTCCTCCCTTCCTCTCCCTCCCTCCCCTATCCCCTCTCCTCTCCTCCCTCCCTCTCCTCCCTCCCTCTCCTCTCCTCCCTCTCCTCTTCTCCCTTCCTCCCCTCTCCCTCCCTCCTCCCTCTCCTCTCCTCCCTCTCCTCTCCTCCCTTCCTCTCCTCCCTCCCTCTCCTCCCTCCCACTCCTCCCTCTCATCTCCGTCCCGGAGCCGGCTGTGACGACACCGCAGCTTAGCATATTTTAACATTTATTGCAATCATCATACCACATGTTGTCATTGCACGTCACACTGCCGTGTCCATAATCCATGTTCACACGAGTCCCCGGGAACGGCCTACCGGTACTTATCTCTAAAACACTTCACTTAACATTTCAATCCATCATACGCTACTCACAGGATCCGCCGGCGCATCACGGCTCCGCTCTATTTAAGCTCATTGATATTTCTTTGTTTGTGCATGAATGATAACACATACCTACTGAAGTGAATCTGGCGCTGGCGTGCTGACCGTGCTTCCCCGGGTAAGCGACGCGGCGCTGCTGTTTCTCCGTTGTAGAGCGGCAAACGGAGGGACTGGGTGGAGTGTACCATTATGGGCGGGATGTTTATCTGTTGGTTAGAAGCTCATTTGGATACTTTTTAAGGGTTTGTATTGGGTAATGAGGAATAAATTAGAATTTTATTACGATGCCATCGTTATAATGGTCAAAGTTTCAAGTGTTTTTCAGATTTTTACTTATTTTTTATGTTCTTCATTTCTGTTCAATGGATTGGGCTAATAGGAGGAGCCAGATTATAAATAGACCTCACTTAAAGCAGTCCAGGCTCCAGTTGACCGGGGAATGTCTAGGTAGCGGCCCCTGTGTCCCTGTGGGGACCCAGGGGGCTTCAGCCGGCCACAGGGCAGGATTTAGTCTGTTTGGTACAGAACCTTTTGCACAAATTGTAATCGTATGTTCGTACAAAGCAGATTTTCATCCAATCCTGCCTCGATGCTCATTTACACCTCGTCGCTAGTCAAACCTTAACTCTTCTACCTCTCCTCCCTTCCCTCCCTCCTGTTACTCTTTCCCTTTTCCCCTCCCCTCTCTCTCTCCCTTCCTCCCCTCTTGTTCCTCATCCTCTCCTTCCTCCTCTCCTCCCTCCTTTCCTCCCCTCCTGTTTCATTTCCTCTCCTTCCACCCCTCTCCTCCCTCCCTTCTTCACTTCCTCCCCTCTCCTCCCTCCATTCTTCACTTCCTCCCCTCTCCTCCCTCCCTTCCTCCCCTCTGGATCCTCTTCCTCTCCTACCTCCCCTCTCCTCCCTCCCTTCCTCCCCTCCTGATTCTCTTCCTAACCTTCTCCTCCTCTCATTTCCCTTCCTCCCCTTCCCCTCTTCCCTCCGCTCCTCTGCTCTTGTTTATCCCTCCTGCCTCCCCTCCTCCTACAGGGAGGCCATTGTTATTCAGGGTCACGGCTGTAATTATTATTCCATGTGTTCTGTCTTCGCCTGGTCTCCCCGCCTGACTGAGGAGCCAGGCAACATTTACCCCGACTCAACCCCTGGCTTCAAACTTGTCAGTCTTTCCACATTATGCTCCTGCTGTGTTTGTGCGTGTGTTGTTGTGTGTGTGTGGTCTGTGTGTGCGCGCAAGTGTGTCTGTGTGTGTGTGTGTGTGTGTGTGTGTGTGTGTGTGTGTGTGTGTGTGTGTGTGTGTGTGTGTGTGTGTGTGTGTGTGTGTGTGTGTGTGTGTGTGTGTGTGTGTTAAATGTGCTTCGACAGTTCCCTCTCACTTTAACTGCTCATTGTGCAGTTTCTGCACGGCGGCGGGATTCAGCCGCTGAATCCCGACTCCACCGCCGCAGTTTCCCGCTTGCTTTGAAATGTACGGTCCGGAGTGTGGTGCTCTCGTACTTGAACCTAAACGAACGCGACTCCCAGTTGCCACGACCGATGTGGCCATGAAGATGATATCTTCTCAGAATTGGCGTTGACAGCGTATGTGATGGTTCCTCCGTTTGGCAGCCTGGGGAGGACTTACGGGGACGGAGCGCGTTGCCGCTCGGTTGAGTCACGCGCCATTCGCTCGCCAAATCTCCCGTTTGACCTTTCCCAGCTGTGTCACAAATGTTAACGAGTCATCGCTGAGAAGGGCAAAGGTCACACCGTTTACACAACCACACCCGTAGCATGCTACAGGCCGATCCTTAGCCGTCAATTAGCAGCTCAATGTATATAATATGAATAATGAAGCGTGAGCCTGATCCACTCCTGCTAGCTGCCGGCTTTTAGCCACGTCTTTGGTTGTGTAACTGTAGGTGGGCCCATCAAAGGGGGCCGCCGGTCCTCTCTCTCTCTCTGCCGTCCTCCCCGGTGGGAGCTACGTGGTCTGGCTGCTAGCGGTTAGCCGAGCTAGCGTTAGCCTCTGACTGTGCACCATTGGCGTCGGCTCTGCGGGGAGCAATATGCAAATGTTCGGCTTGCGCAATTGAAGGACATGACATCCTTTACATCCTCTCTGTCAATACCGCACCCCATCTGCGTTTGTGTGGTGTAAGTGTGTGTGTGTGTTTGAGTGTGTGTGTGTTTGGAAAGGGGGTCATGGATGTGCTGACTGTTATGAACACCCACTGTCCCTATGTTTTATACATAAGGGCAGAAGTGCACACACACTTATGGGCCGAGAGAAGAGCTGGAATTAAAGAAATGGATAAAAAGTGTTAATCTAGCACCTTCTCTCCATCAGGGGTCTCATTTCAGGGGTCACTGCGCTATAAGCTTAGAGATGTGTGTGTGTGTGTGTGTGTGTGTGTGTGTGTGTGTGTGTGTGTGTGTGTGTGTGTGTGTGTGTGTCTGTGTCTGTGTCTGTGTCTGTGTGAATGTGAGTGTGTGTGCCTGTGTGAAAGTGAGTGTGTGTGTCTATGAGAGTGCAGGCGCCCAAGCCCAAAAAGAAAACAAAGCAGATTGAAAATGAAAGGAAAAAGTGTACGCATGAAGAAGAACTGAGAGGAAGACATAAAGCTATGATTTAAGAGTGGTGAGGAAGACCGAGAGGTATGGCTCCTTTAACAGAAGAGACAGAAAGATGGATAAAGGGAGAGGGATAGATGCATGAGGAGAGAAGGATGGATCTATCAATAGAAGGAGGGATGGACGAGGAGACAAGGATGGATCTATCGAGAGAAGGAAGGATGGACGATTAGGAAAGGAGGAATGGACGAGGAGAGAAGGAGGGATGATAGAGCAGAGAAGGAGGGATGGACGAGGAGAGAAGGAGGGATGGATCAAGAGAGAAGGAGGGATGGACGAGGAGAGAAGGAGGGATGGATCAAGAGAGAAGGAGGGATGGACGAGGAGAGAAGGAGGGATGGATCAAGAGAGAAGGAGGGAGGGACGAGGAGAGAAGGAGGGATGGATCAAGAGAGAAGGAGGGATGGACGAGGAGAGAAGGAGGGATGGATCAAGAGAGAAGGAGGGATGGACGAGGAGAGAAGGAGGGATGGATCAAGAGAGAAGGAGGGATGGACGAGGAGAGAAGGAGGGATGGATCAAGAGAGAAGGAGGGATGGACGAGGAGAGAAGGAGGGATGGATCAAGAGAGAAGGAGGGATGGACGAGGAGAGAAGGAGGGATGGATCAAGAGAGAAGGAGGGAGGGACGAGGAAGGAGGAAGACACCTGCATTGACCCGCGCTGTCACTCGTCCGTTCAGCTGATACCCGGTCCCCTTTATTGATGACCCCTGTTCCTCCGCCGGGGACCAGGGGAAGCACGGCTGGTCGCCCAGCCAGGGTCGCTGCGCCTCCCCTGGGCCAGGGCACACCGTCCAGCCCCCACAGCCCTCCGCAGCACACACCGCTACGCCGGCATGTCCAGAATCCACCATAATGATCTGTGACTGCCTGCACCTCGGGGGACAACATGGTCTCCCCTCTTATAACCAGCCTCAGACACGCACGCACGCACGCACGCACACACAACACAGCCACTAACAGACACACCAACACACATGCGCACACACGATAACAGACATACACTCACACATACAGCCACTAACAGAAACACGCACACACACACACACACACACACACAAACATGTACACACACACACAAACAGAAACACACAAACACACACACACACACACAAACACGTACACACACACACAAATAGAAACACACAAACACACACACACGCATGCACGCACGCAGGCACTTGCACGCACACTTATTCACGCATAAACACGCACACACAAACACAAAACACTCAACTAATGAAGAAAACAAACAACTAACACACCTGTTGTGCGAAACACACGCAAGCGTAAACACACGCTCCCCCCTGTCTTTCCCCCACACACACTCAAACACACACATGCACACATGCACGCAGCACACACACAAACGCATATTCAACACAGAAAATTACTCTTGAAAAGAGCTTCACACGTATACATAGTACTTTCACTTGCATTAATACAATTCTCATTTCCACAAAGACCACTACCATAGACATACACAGACACATCGAGATGTATGTGCACAAGAACAAA
>NC_082404.1:5035685-5056634 GCF_031168955.1 Gadus macrocephalus | reverse complement strand
GGCGATCCCCATCTCTGGCTCCACCGCCACCGTCACGTCTCCCCCACCTCCTACCCTCCCGCTCCCCCTCGCCTCTTCCATCTTCATCCTGTCCTCTGTCCTAAGCTTATTATCTTCCCTCGCTCCCCTCTCTTCCTCCTTCTACTCACCTCTCTCCTACTCCCTCCTCCTCTCATTTCCTTCCCTCCTCTCCCCTCTCTCCCTCCTACCCTCTCATCCCTCTCCCCTCCCCTCTCCCCTCCTCTCTTTCCACCCTTCTCTGCTCACCCCCCTCTCCTCCACCTCCCATGTCCTCCTCCTTTCCTCCTCCTCCTCTGCTCTCTCCCCTCTCCTCCTCTCCTCTCCTCTCCGCCTCCTCCCCCTTTCCTCCTCCTACCCCTCTACTCTCCCCCCTCTCCTCCTCCTCCTCCCCCTCCCCTCTCCTCCTCCCCCTCTGCTCTCCCCCTACTTCTCCTCCTCTCCTCCTCCTCCTCCTCCCCCTCCTCTCCCTCCTCTCCTCCTCCTCCCCCTCTCCTCCCCCTCCTCTCCCTCCTCTCCTCCTCCTCCCCCTCTCCTCCCCCTCTCCTCTCCCTCCTCTCCCTCCTCTCCTCCTCCTCCCCCTCTCCTCTCCCTCCTCTCCCCCCTCTCCTCCCCCTCCCCCTCTCCTCCCCTCCTCTCCCCCCTCTCCTCCTCCTCCCCCTCTCCTCCCCCTCCTCTCCTCCTCCTCCCCCTCTCCTCCCCCTCTCCTCCCCCTCCTCTCCCTCCTCTCCTCCTCCTCCCCCTCTCCTCCCCCTCTCATCCCCCTCCTCTCACCCCTCTCCTCCTCCTCCCCCTCTCCTCTCCCTCCTCTCCTCCTCCTCCCCCTCTCCTCTCCCTCCTCACCCTCCTCTCCTCCTCCTCCCCCTCTCCTCCCCCTCCTCTCCCCCCTCTCCTCCTCCTCCCCCTCTCCTCCCCCTCTCCTCTCCCTCCTCTCCCCCCTCTCCTCCCCCTCCCCCTCTCCTCCCCCTCCTCTCCCCCCTCTCCCCCTCCTCTTGGTGGTAAACTGCTGATGAAGGCGGGCTGTGATTAAGACGCCGCTCCACAGATGTTCCCTCCGTGATTGATGTCTTCATTTATTGTCTATGGGTTGAGTGTAACAAACTCATTAACACACTCCCTAGGCAGGCGTGCTGGCTGTGACTCGGTGTGTGTGTGCGTGTGGGCGGGCATGTGCGTCTTAGTGTGTCTGTGTTTAGATAGGTCAGCCTCCACTGCGGAGGACATGGGCTATTACAACTTACAGTAGCTCTCTCTCCTGTACTTCTCCCTCTCTCTGTCCATCATCTCTCTCTAGCTCCCCCTCTCCATCTCTACCTCTCTCTCCCCCTCTCCATCTCTACCTCTCTCTCCCCCTCTCCATCTCTACCTCTCTCTCCCCCTCTCCATCTCTACCTCTCTCTCCCCCTCTCCATCTCTACCTCTCTCTCCCCCTCTCCATCTCTACCTCTCTCTCCCCCTCTCCATCTCTACCTCTCTCTCCCCCTCTCCATCTCTACCTCTCTCTCCCCCTCTCCATCTCTACCTCTCGCTCCCCCTCTCCATCTCTACCTCTCTCTCCCCCTCTCCATCTCTACTTCTCTCTCCCCCTCTCCATCTCTCTCTCTCTCTCTCTCTCTCTCCCCCTCTCCATCTCTACCTCTCTCTCCTCCACTCCATTTCTACCTCTCTATGCCTCTCCATCTCTCTCTCTCTCTCTCTCTCTCTCTCTCCCCCACTCCCCCACTCCATCTCTGCCTCTCTCTCCCTGGGTTGATGAAGGGCTCTTGTGTCAGGCGGTCGATGATGGATGGGGAGAGGAGCTCTGTCTTGTTGTTCCACTAGAATCAGAAAGCCCACCACGGGTCGGCTATGGGCTTCTTCTGTAACACCGCTTGCTTGGAAATGATTGCTGCTGCTGCTGCTTTTCAAAGTGTAGCGTCGCAGGCAGCTGCAGCAGATGTGAGCTGTGTGTGTTACCTCTCTGCACAGCTTTGTTGTGAATGAGTGAGTGAGTTTCTGTAAGGTGTGAGCATTGTGGCAGACTTCCATCGGTGGAAAATATGTTTTGCGCACTTCCCTCTTTATGTGTGTCTGAATCCTCGGACGCCAGCCTTCCGAGTTGCACGTTTGACGTCACCTCCGGTCTCGGAGCATTCATAGCGTTCCTGTTCGTCTTTGTGATTGCAGCATGAAATTGGCTGGTCGTTGTTTATTGTTAGCCACATTAGCCTCTTTAGCAAACCGGCCCGAAAACAAACAACACAACTTTACATTGTATTGCACGCACAGCAAGACCATGCAATGTGTAAATTGGTGACCGGAATAAAGAAGCAATGTAATCAAGTGTGTTAGAGCATTTAAAATCTACATTAAAATGACCTACGTGGTACAAATACCAAAAAAAAATTATCTCTTCACTGGCGCAGCCATTTTGTTGAGAGTGTCATCACTGGGTCTCGGTCTACTCTCAGGCTTTCGAAAGATGAAGACAAAAAGGGGGCGTGCCTTCGAGAAATGCCGCAAGGAAGCTGGGAGATCTTCGACTTTCGACTCGGAAGTCTGGCGTTCGAGGATTCAGGAACCCACCGTTACTACCGAACTTACCTTGAAGTTGTCAAAAATATAAAAAAGACTACCTCCGTAGCTTTTTCCCCCTTGTCAATCATCCAAAGGAGGCGGGACTTCCTGCGCCATGAATAAAAGCCCTCCCTGCATTTTAAAACACCATCTGGGTTTGCTAATTGGCAGAACCCAGAGGTACAACTAATGAGTGAAATCAATTGGCTCAGTGCATGGGTGGAGCAAAAACATGGCGGTTATAGATTATAGGGTTTGTAAAGGACAGAGTCCGAGGCAGGCTTTTTGTCAACGCGGCTGACATTTGGGGATATTAACAAAACAAGCCTCCGAGCGCGGTTGGCCCTGTTTTGCAAGACATCCTCGCACTATTTAACATGAAAACAAAAGCAATTAGAAGATAACACGGAACAGAACCATTTCTGAGATAAATTTGGTCACTGCAGTGGAGGTTCTTGTGATGATTGCAATTCATGTGCGGAACTGTATGCATCTACAGTACAATTATAACTATAGTCAGCTACATCTTTTCTCACACAACATAGTGTGCATACACAGTTTAACGTGGACGTCTGACGCGTTAAGCTGAGAGGTTGTGTATCTGTCCCCTTCTTGTCCTTCCCATCCTGAATGAGACAATCTGGGGTGTGAGGACTCCTCCGTCAGTCTGGGGGGTTTCTGTTTTAGAAAACGCGGCTCCAGCTTCCGATTGGCTCGGTGCCGTGCGCCCGGCGAGCCAACTGGGCATCTCTCCTGGTCTGGTCCTACAGGGAGGCTGTTGGATCCCCTCCCCCCCCCCGTCTCTGTAGCCGGCCAACGCCGGGAACACTTCCTCCGAGCCGGGCTATCAATAGATCATCACATGACTGGAAAATGTCTCGAAAACCAGGGAACTGGACCCGGATTAGAGGGTGTCGCTCCGTCGCCCCCCGAAACCCCGACATTGAAACGCTCTCAGAGTTTGTTCAAGGCTGTGAGACCAATCAGGCCGGGGCGAGCCTACACGGGGGGGGGGGGGGTACTGTGGTACTTCATTTTGTGAAGTACTGTTGTACTCCACAAAATGGTGGACCCAGAGCGACGTGGTACGGCCTGTGCGACAGACGCCATGCCATCCTCACTAGCACTTTCGCGAGCGAGAGCGCAAGAGAGCGAGTGAGCGAGAAAGCGAGCGAGTGCGCGAGAAAGAGAGCGAGAGCGAGAGTCAGACGGGGTAGACGGGGGGGGAACCACAGGAGTGCCTCCAGCTCTTGTCGGCTCTTTAAAGAGCGGGAGCTCGGCGGACGTGCGGGTTTCCTGCGCTCTGTGGCGCGTGGCGGCGTGCAGCGGGCCCCGCGGAGGGTGGAGACAACAATGTTACAAGCAGGCGGCCAGACCTTTCCTCGTTAGGATACTCCGCCCCAGGCTCTTGGCTGGAGACAGGACGGTTTCTTCTTCTTCTTCTTCTTCTTCTTCTTCTGCGGGAAATACACTTCCTCCGGAAAGACCCAGGAATCACAGGCTGCCGTCGTCATCTCCCCAACACCAGTACAATAGGCTGGAGGCACGCCAAGACCTATAGTTAGATCATCGCTTATCCTCGCTTGTTTAGCCCCACAGGGATCGCTGCACGGAGCCTTCTGGTTTCTCATAGATGTTGATACGAACGGCCTGTGTGGTCTCACAGATCCCACGATCGTCTGCGGGGTGCGTGTGTGCAGTCGTGGGTGTGCGTAGATCCTTGATTGGTGTAAGATGTAGCAGGGAGGTAACACAGCATAAAGGGGATTGCAGTAACACTATAAACAGGCACAGTTTCAGATAAAGCGTTTATTGGAACTCATACATTGTTAAAAATAATGGTTCCTCCTTAAAGCCGAACCACTGCAGGAACAATGTAAAGAAAGGGATAGCCTAGGGCCAAAATAACAACCAAAAGACCCACAGTCTCTTGATCAGGATCGCCCTAATAAAAACGACACTTCTAAACTGCCTCTCAAACTAACACAGGAGAAAAAACTAAGCAAAAATGACAGCTTACTCTGACACACCTTAAAGAGCAACAGAAGGAAAACACAATGATCTAGTCTCTCAGTAACATTTACAGACCCCGGGGCCACACCAGCCCTCTCAACAACACATACCTTCAGCTAGTCAGAGAGCGAATTACACCAGACTCAGACTGTTATTCGCATACTTCTACCATGTTGGTTGATCAGCTCTACTGTTCAGCTCTTGATCAGCTCTACTGATCAACAATATACAATTACCATTTAGTTTCACAGCCATGGCAGTCATTGGCAATAAGAGTGTGTGTGCGTGTGTGCGTGCGTGCATGTGTGTGTGTGTACGTGCGTGCGTGCGTGTTGGCTTTAGAATACGTGTGTTTGAGTTTGGGGGTTTGCATGTATGTGTGTGTATGTGTGTGCGTGTGTTTGCATGTCTATATGTGTGTGTGTCGGTGTGTTGGCCTGTGTGAGATGTGGTAGTCCCAGCCTATACCTCAGGCTGGGACCTCAGTATAGCAGCCAACAGCTGAAAGCCACTAAACTCTCTCTCAATGTGTTAGGAAATCAATGTTGACACTCCAAGGAAGAGAACCCAGCTTCTCTTTCACTTCCCTGTGCGCCCTGGAAGTCTTCTTGGCAGGTAATAGAGCGTCTTCTGAGTTCTGGGAATACCCAGAATGCTGTGGACCAGGCTGTTTATTTCCCTGCTGTTGTGCCACATTATTCCTCCCACAAAGCCCCCTCGTCCACACAAATAGGAATTTGTCGTATAACAACGTTACCGTTCGTTCAACATTTTTTTTGATACAGGGCGGAAAACTATTGTCCAGGGCTATAAGTGTTGGCTCGTCGCGGTAAGCAGACGGATGAATCGTGAGACTCAGGGAACGTGGGAATGGAAACAGACTTTGCAAACCTTGTCAGCTCATTTGCTCTTAAACCGACGGGTGTTTTTGTTATTGTGTCACAGTGTCAGTGCGTATCTTACGATCCCGCCAAAGATAATCTCGATGCCAACGTCGGGACGCGATGGAAGGGGGGTGGGAGTGGGTGCCCTGTTAAGTACTCCCCACTTCTGCAAATCAGATCTCATGAATCAATAACCATCCTCCATCTTCCTAATCACCTCTGTGTTCAGACCCTGCCCTGAGTACTGATGTTAAACATGATGCGCCGTGTGATATCTCAGAAGATCTGTCGTCTTCCATCTCCACACACAGCCTCACAGTGGGAACCCCCACCACTTTCCTTTCCACCTGTTTGTCCATTTAAAATGCATTCATATTTGAATAGTTTAAAATATGTAAAGTGTCTAATTGTAGGCTGGATATCCTATTTTGTGCAAATTAACCGAAAGGAAATACATTTTCCCAAATGGACTCAAATATGGGCTGTAACCATTGTGGACACAATACAACAAAAAATTACTCAATGTTGTTTATCTTACCTTTACTCTTGTTTGTAAAAAGAATCAGTTGTTAAAAAAGGAATGCACCGACGGTGTGGTTATGAATTAACCCACTAATCTCATTCCCAAAGCACTGGCTGCTTTGTGGACCTATTTATACACATCAACAAACCCCAGTTTAAACTGCTGAACAACTGCTCAACACTGTTGTTTTGTAACGCCCACCAGCCCTGTTTCTTATGGATATGAAATCTGAAATGTGCTGCACCTCTCGCACCTAAGGCTACCATCACATAACCTGGTTCAAAGCATTGTATTTAAGGTGCGGTGAGTTACCTTTAGTTGCATCTAGCCACAGACCGAAATGGAAATATTATGTTCATATGTATATTGCAATTGGTGCATATCACCATGCTACTAACAATATGAGTGTTTATAAGCTTAGAATGAGCCCATCTGAATAGCGAGCAGGTTATTTTCTCACGGCTCATGTTATACCATTACTACGATTCTAAAGCAGCCTAGAGCTATTCAGAGGTACTCAGTTGGTTGCAATCTGCAACCTCACTGCTAGATACCAGCCTGCACCTTTAAGATGCATGCATGTTGTAAAAGGGCTTTGGACACTTCTGAATGGAGTGTATCATCTATTTATTATTCTGACATGCTCTACTCCAAACTATTCTGCAGCAGCTGGATGAAGGGAATACATTACAGTAACCTGTAAGGAAGTAACAAGGAAGCTATTGGATACTGTGCTTAAGTGTGTGTGTGTGTGTGTGTGTGTGTGTGTGTGTGTGTGTGTGTGTGTGTGTGCGTGTGCGTGTGTGTGTGTGTACGTGTGTGTGTGTACGTGTGTGTGTTTGTGTGTGTGGTCATTGGTGGAGGAAGATCTATACGATTCAGATCATGCAGTACATAACTAGGATCCGTCTGACTCCACTGGGATGCCATTAGCCAGTCTAAAGGGGGTTAGACTGATAGTTATGTCATCATCTGAATCGCATAGATCTATTATGATGCCACTCCCACATAAACACATGCATGAATGTTCATGCATACACGCACACACACATACACACACAAACATGTCTGAGGGAAGTCTCTACCACAGCTCCACATGGTGTAAGTGGGGCATGTTTTAAATGTTGCTTTCCCCATTTAGAAAAGGCTGGCATAAATTCACTCTGAGCTCATCAGCCCAGGTCCCAAGCGCTCCGAGCTGGAGCTGAAACTAGAGTTGAGCCGCGAGGTTAGAAGGGAGGAAAATGGAGCACCCGAAAGTCTGCGTTTCACAGAGGACATGAAACCTTGTAGAGACGCACTTAGAGCTAAGTGTTTGGCTGAATTTTACCCTGTTGACCTCCTCTAGGGCAGGCCTACCAAATCGGGGCCAGGTTTAAAAAATCAAGAGGTTTTCCTTTAAGCGTTTGGGAAAGTTTATTTTTCATACATTTTTATTTATTTACACAATTGTTATCTTAATAATATTTACTGTGTTGTTTTGAGGTGAGGCATTTTGTCTCTTGTAAATAATTGATTGGTTGATACTGTTTAAAATTAATTTATTATTATATTTAAGGCCTATTACTTCACAGCCCAATGGGTTAAAATTGCTTTAAATTATGATTTCTCATTTGGATTTATTTATTGGATCGAATTGTGTATGTAAAAGTATATGAAATAAATGTATCAACTCATTGTATTGGACAAGTAAATAGGTCTTGAAAATATAACGACCTGTGATGTAACGAACCAATAGGATTACGATTGGGTGTGGCACGCGTGGTGTTTTCTGAGCACGCTGGCGTGACATCAGCGTGTCTGGAAGTGTGCGCGAGGGCCGAGCGTGACTGGCAGGGGACCGCCGGTGACGCAGGGATGAGGAAGCCCTCCTCCAGCTCCCACGGGAATCTCTCCGCACGCGCCATACATTTTTAATGACCATTTGCCGGGAAGCCTCGCTGCTCCTTGATTTATTCACAATTTCACATTAAATAGGAATGCCTCGACCATAATAATAATAATAATAATAATAATACATTTAATTTAGAGGCGCCTTTCAAGACACCCAAGGTCAAGGTTGTTTCTTGTTTGGTTTTTCTTTTCAACAACAGTTAAGATAATTATAATTATTATTATAAATTGTATTATGCTATTTTCTAGGCCAATCTTGTGGCCTGTGTCTCTATAAAATAATGATCAATGTTAAATAATTTCCCAAATAGGATGACCGATATTGTGCAGCGTCGGTTAAGTAACAGGGTAAAGATGTGTGGCCTAAAGGAAAAATGTCTCCTAATCAGATGCACTTTTTCCTTGGGAGCCTGAGCCTTCCCTCGGTTCATGAATAGTAATGCGGGACATTTTAATCTGCCACCGATTTGGTGGAGCCTGGCCCGTGGTGGAGTGTTCCCGTCCCGCGGGGCGCCAACACACGGAAACACGAGATCGGTCGGCAACACGTTTTTCCAGATATCTATTCCTCATTATATTTCTTAAGTAAAGTGCAATACATTTTGTACAGTTGATTTGGTAAACAAGGTATTTGCTGACATAACGCTGACCCATTTCCAAAGCAAATCAGAATTTGCTCTGTGAACGTGTGTGCGTGCGTGCGTGCATGTGTGTGCGTGTGTGTGCCAGTCTCTATTCTCGCAGATAGGCCACATGCATGAGTTCGGTTGGAAGATATTTTTCTGCAAAGAGCGTAAAGGCCTGTGAGTCTAGGGCTGCACATTGAAGGTGTGAAGCTGCTATTTCCAAAATAAATACATACTTTAGAGTAAGAGGCCCAAGCATTCGATGTTGACAGAGCATAAGGTCATGTGTACCACGTGGAGCCCTGGGTTTAAAATATGTTCTGAGAGAGGAAGATGCATTAGGCCTATTTGGCCTAGATTTTAAAGGGGTCAAAAATGTATACACGGGCTAGGCCTACATTTTACGGAGTCGGTTTAAAAATATATCACCCTAGACGTAGATATTGCCAATAGCAATAAACAAAGCGTTGGCTTTTTGATTTGAAATGCAGGCACTTGTGTTGGCCAACGGCCGGTCTGAAGACACACTATAGCCTCACAATATTATTATGATTTATGATATAGTAGGCCTACAGAACAAACACATTAATGACTTTGTAGACCATTTTTCTTAATAGATAGCCCTACTTTGTGCAAAAGCTATACGGCACGTTAGACATTTTACAGTCAATATTCGTCTCCCCCCCTCCCTTCTCATGATCAATATGAAGGGGCTGGTTTGTCGGCGCGAGGGGCCTCCCTTATTAATAATGAATTCGGGAGCGGCTGCACTTAAAGCCTCTAATATCACTCTGCGTGTGTGTGTGTGTGTGTGTGTGTGTGTGTGTGTGTGTGTGTGTGTGTGTGTGTGTGTGTGTGTGTGTGTGTGTGTGTGTGTGTGTGCTTGTGTACGTGTGTACGTGTACGTGTGTGTGTGTGTGTGTGTGTGTGTGTGTGTGTGTGTGTGTGTGCGTGCATGCGTGCGTGCATGCACGCGCGTGTTTGCGCGCGCATGTTTGCGCGCGCATGTGCAAGTGACTGACAGAGAGGAAGGTAGACTGAATGAAATAAACAGTCTCAAGGCACTTTGTCAATGGGATGGATTACACGGAAGCACGTGAAGAAATTCGAATCGATTCATTGGTTGTAGTAAAATCACATGCTTATTTTAAAACATCATCAGCTTTATTTCATATTCTTGATCATTTAGCAATCAGATTATTTTCCATAGGCCTAGTCTGTAAATTATCAATCTGCGTTGAAAACTAGAGATAGAGTATCTATAATATAGCTCTTTTTTTTATCTTCTTAAAATCCTTTAATATACATATTCTCTTGTTTGCGTGGATGATTTGGAATACGTCTGCTTTCTTTTCGTTATGCAACATCCCCATAAAACAAACGAACTAACTCTAAGGAACAAACAAACAAACAGAAGTAGACCTAGGCCTACACATGATTTGTTTTTGTAGAAGGCCGTGAAAAAAACGTTTGCCTTGTGCTCCGGACACCAGGGCCTTGATCTGGAGAGGCGTCCTGCTACCGTACCGGTGGGACAAATTAACTATTATTTTCTCTCTCTTTTATTCGTACACACAAGTAGCGTCTAAGCCCCTCTAGAGTCGTTGGTTCCTCTCGTAAAGGAGAGGAGGGGGTCTCTGTGCTATTGGTTTAGGCCTAATAAGTGCCAACAGTCGTGATTCGCTCCTCAGCCACGGGGCGCGCTATCTCTCTCCAGGCTGCACACACCTGGTCACTTCGTTGTATTGCAATCGTCTTAGTAAAAAGACATTCAGCTACGTCACTATACACACACCAATGTCTGTCGTTTATCTGGCCACACACAGCTTTCATCGAGTTGCAATGCGGTGAATTTCTCCAGAGGTCCGTATAGGGAAGCCTATTAGGCCTACAGCCTATAATAACAAAACGTCTATGAAAAATACAAATATTCGTTAACTACTAACTAGCATTCCAGTGATGAACCCTACGAGGCTGCACGGAGGACGTCTGGCGCATGAAGAGTTGATAAACCAGAAGGCCCGTCCAGGCGTCAGAGGCCCGGGCCCTGGGACGCAGTACAGCCTCGCTGTGTTTGAGATGGCCTGAGTGCCGCCCTTTGACGGCACTTGGCCTGGTTGTGCCTGTCTGTACTCGGGCTTATCTTAGTAGGCCTAGTGGCTGGGGCACAGCACACCGTTTAATCGTGCTCGGTGTCGTCCAGGCTGTACAGGTACATTATTAATGGGTTACTTTTATACCGTGGGTTCAGGGTTGGGTAAGTGGGCACAAATCCGTCCAAATTGTATCATTATTATTTCAAATGAACCAGATGTTAATAATTTGTGGTCAGGGCCGACGAGGTCAGCAGGGTGGCTCTGATTGGATAACCGCTCCCGGGACCAGTCCTCTCGGTGGATCATGAACCAGGCAACCAGTCTTATTTATTATTTTCTTTACAAATCCATTTGAGGGGTTGGTTTTCGGTCGATGAGTCGGAATCTATTTTTCTCTTTCTTACAGTGGTAATGTGTTCTCGTGTCAAGGAATAGCTAGCGGTCTTTTTATTTTTTACTTTTTTATGGGGATTTCTCTTTTTTATTTTCTCTGGTTTTCATGATATTTTTTTTCTTCGTGTTTTCCTTGGTTCGTCCCATCTGCTAGAACGCGAGCCAAGTCACGAGGGCGGTACACGCCGTGAGCATCAGCGTGAGCGCGCGCGGGACGCCGGATCTCGGGGCTCCGTTGCCGCCGCCCGCGCACAGTTCAAACAGGCTCTCGCGGAAATCCAGATTCCGGGACTGCTTTTTCAGTTTCTCCCAAAGGTCTGTCGCTCCTTCCTGGCAGTCCGCCAGCGCTGTGGTGGCACAGGAGTGGAAGTCGTCCCAGTAACTGGCAGAAGAGAGAGAAAGAGGAACACAACACGTGTCAATAGGATGTTCGTGGTAACACACAGAGGCCCGGGCTGCTACTCGCTTTGAGTTGTGTTGTTGTGGTGAAATAATCCGATCGAATTGGATGAGATGAAAATGCGTTGTTCTTGTACACGAGCTTTAAATATAAAAATCCTCCCTATCGGCCTTGAAATTAAACAAAAAAAAAACAATGAAGATAATAATGTTTATTTGGGCTTGTTCTCATTGTCTCCACTGATTAATGGAGGTTAGAAGGATGGACGGGCTGGTGTGCTGGCTCTGATCTGCATAACTGTGGCCACAGCAGCATCGGCGCCATACGATCTGCTCTAATTGGGGCACATATTCTCTGCATTTTGTGTGAGAATATTCACGTGGTCAATTACGGGTTTTCCGTAGTCTCACTTATTTTTTTTATCAATTAAATCTTGATGAATCCCCCCCCCCCCCTCTACACAAACTCTCTCTCTCTCTCTCTCTCTCTCTCTTCTCTCTCTCTCTCTCTCTCTCTCTCTCTCTCTCTCTCTCTCTCTCTCTCTCTCTCTCTCTCTCTCTCTCTCTCTTTCTCTCTCTCTCTCCCAGGATCGTCCACCCATTCCCCTTTCTTCTCCCTCCCTGTTCTCAATCTACCATCCATCCAATTCTCTCTCTTCCGTCTATACCATTTGAGCTACACCACACTGCATCTCTTCATCTCACCTTCTCCTACACCCCCTCCCCCTCTCTTCTCTCTATCTAGCTCTCTCTCACTCTGTCTCTCTCCTCTCTCTCTCTCTCTCTCTCTCTCCTCTCTCTCTCTCTCTCTCTCTCTCTCTCTCCTCTCTCTCTCTCTCTCTCCTCTCTCTCTCTCTCTCTCTCTCTCTCTCTCTCCCTCCCTCCCTCTCTCTGTGTTTCACACTCTGTCTTGCACCACTCTCTCACCAGGGCCATCTTGTCTTGACACATTCTCATCTACACCCCATCTCCGCCATCCTGAAATCTGACACTAAAGGGTTCTTCTCTATTGGTTTATCCCATCTCTCCTTTCCTGTCCACCGTCTCCCTCATCGGCCTTTGGCCTTCCACTTAGACCGGCTCTTTTCATCCATTGTTGTCCCCTTTTATGTTTCTCTGTCTCTCTGTCTATGTCTCTGTCTCTTTTTCTGTCTCTGTCTCTTTCTCTCTCTCTCTCTCCTCTCTCTCTCTCTCTCTCTCTCTCTCTCTCTCTCTCTCTCTCTCTCTCTCTCTCTCTCTCTCTCTCTCTACATCCATCCGTCACTCTTTTCTCTCCCTTCTCTCTTCACCCGCTCCTCCTCCAGTGAATAAAGGGGGGGGGGACGGACGGACCACCAGCCAACCCCCTCCCCTCCACACCACACACACACACACACGCGCGCGCGCAGCACACACAGCGTATCTAATCCAATCTAGCCTTATTGATGTTGACCTCCTGAACCGCACCATGTTGACGGTATATCTAGCAGCAATTAACGCGTGTGTTCGTGTGTGTGCGTGAGTGTGTGTGTTTTTTTGTGTCCGCGCAGGGGACATTAACGTGCAGCTCCTGTCGCGCCTGAACACCGCATTGATGGAGCTGTCACCGGTTTGTGTGTGTGTGTGTGTGTGTGTCTGTTTGTGTGTGTGTGTGTGTGTGTTGGAGGGTGGAGGAGGGGAGGAAGAAAGGAGGAGGGAGAGAGGGGGGGTATTCTAGCTGCCGCCAGCCATCTGGTGCTCCCCATCTACACCCCCCCCCCCCCCCCCCCGACCCCCCTCCACACACACACACACACACACACACACACACACACACACACACACACACACACACACACACACACACACACACACACACACACACACACACACACACACACACACACACACTCCACCTTCAGTTCTCCATCCAGAGAGCAATACAAACAGATTGGTGTATCTTATCACATCTTATCTGGTATATATATATATACCGGTATTTTCACAGCACTGTGTGATTTATTCATGTTGGGGAATATTCATATCCAAAGCAACTTGATGCACAAGCACCATTGGGCCGAAATAGATTTTAGAAATGGTTCCCTTCTTTCTTCTGTAGGATGGCCCTAATGCTGGTGCTGTGATCGGTACTGGTTGATGAGGATTAGGATCTGTGTAACGCTTTGTGTGATATTTTGTATGTCCTGCAGACTCTACAGCACATCTCCTCTGCTGTTGGTGTGGACTGAGAACATTTAGGGAACTCTAGCCGGTGAACTTTAACGTTTCATTGTCAAGCAGCTGCTGTGAAACTACCATGTGTATGTAGGTAAGCCTACTTTTGTGATATGTGTGTGGGTGCTTGACTGTCCGTGCACATGCTTGTGTGTGTGTGTGTGTGTGTAAGTATGCCTATGTGTTCTTTTCTCTGTGTTTGTTGTGTCTGCACACAAGAACATTGGCTTATGTGTTTGTGTGTGTGTTTTTGTGTATGTGTGTGTGTTTGCAGGGGGGCATGCATTGTGTGTGTCTGCGTACGTGCCTGTGTATTTGTGTGTGTGTCTGTATGTGTGTGTTTGTGTGTGTGTGTGCGTGTGTGTGTGATAATGCAAGTTTTGTCACAGCAAAACGTGTCACAGCTTTGCCCCACAATGGAGTGTGTACGGCAGCGTATACAGACACATGACACACATAGAGGCATCAAAACCAACATAGACCCACGTGCAGATCTTCTGCAGGTTCTGCCTCTCGTCCAGCTCCTGAGGGTAGTTGGCCATGTTCTCCCCCAGCTCCAGCAGACAGTCAGAAAACCCCTTGAACACGGTGTCACATTGTCCCGTGGTGGAGCCCTGTACCACCTGCAACAGATACACTAGGGGAGAGACACAGACGGGTGCATGCAGAGAGAGAGGGAGAGAGGGAGAGGGAGAGAGAGAGAGAGAGAGAGAGAGAGGAGAGAGAGAGAGAGAGAGAGAGAGAGAGAGAGAGAGAGAGAGAGAGAGAGAGAGAGAGAGAGTGTGTGTGACAGAGATGGAGAGAGACAAACGGGAAGGATTAGGGGATGTGATTAAGAGCGGGTAGAGGGATAGTGAGATTGTAGAGAAAAGATAGGGGGACAAAGAGGATCAAATTAGGCATCTATGGTATCGGTTTTCTGTAGATGTTTCAGGCTTCTAGATGTGCGACATTCTAGGAGTAACTGGCCACCATGACGCATATTCAGAATGTCTCCCGAAATTAAAGTGAACTCAGCGTTAAACAGATACCGACTAATATAATAAATAGCAGGCTACGGTTTAGCAGGAAATCAATAGCAAGAAAACCTGACCGACGTGTCTTCCTATCGATCGCGTCACTTCAGACGTAGTAAATCCTCGTTAATTGTTTGTGTACGTTTGACGCTAATGGGCGGTGCCGGTTCATCTCTCCACGCATTTCAATGTTCATTCCTCCTCCCACCTCCTCACAGACGCACACATGCGCATACAGACGCATGCCTCTCTTTGTCTGACCTCTGCGAACTCAATTTGGAACTTGTCGAGAGGCGGGGATGGGCGGGAAGCACGCGACCCCCGTCCGGTTCGTTAAGCACGAGAGTCGGTATAGATTGATGGCTTTTTAACAGCGACCCGTTCGGTGCCCTCGCGGTCCGGTTACGGTCGATGGGTTGTGTCGAGTAAACGCAGCGTGACGCGTAGAACACAGCAGGCTTATTAGTGGGCGCACGTGCGAGTATCCACGAATACTGTTGGGCTTTTTGATTGATCTGAGCGATGAAAAGAAAAAATAAGGAAACCCAGAGTTGATCCGTTTCAGTCTTTATAGGCCTACCATCGTAGCGGGGGTGAACGTGTTTGGTTTCCTCCCATTGTTTCTTAATGGTGTGGTGTCAGCCTATAAAACAGGCATTACATCATCGCAAGGGTGCGCCTGTGTGGGGCAGGGATGTGATTCTCAACTCATCATACTCTGCGCAACTCTGTTTTGATCTATCTCAATATTTATCCATATATATATAAATATATATATATATATATCTCGCGAGAGTTGGCATTGTAGCCTACACTTAATTCGTCCCCATCGTCTGCAGTACAATGGCTCCTAATCTCTCTCTATATGCTTTCTGGCTGTCCTTTATGCGGAATTATCCAAACAGCCGATGCACCTTGCGCAACAAGGTCACCATATAGCGCGGGAAAACCGGCCAAGGTGCATTGAGTGAACAGCATGCGCGCGCCCTTCTCGCGCCCCCTGCATGTTTACTCTCTAGCTCGCTCTCTTTCCCTCTCCTCGAGCGGGCTGTTTAAACATTAGTCAACGTAACCTAGGCCTATACAACAACCTGCTATTGTATGCTTATATATATATATATATATATTTAACAATTTCTTTCCTTCTTCTAAAAGAGAAAGATGAATTTATCTTATTTTTACTGTCTTGTCATCATTGAACTCGGTTATATCACCGTTCAGTGTCTATTTTTAACGATTAGATCATCGTTATTTCTTTGACACAAACCACCCCGCCTTTTTTTCTTCTCTCCCTAGCGGTGATATTTCTGTGCGTGAGTGAAACCAGGACAGTACCTCGGAGAGACGTGCTGAGGCCGCTACACGTGCGTACACAAACACACACACACACACACACACACACACACACACACACACACACACACACACACACACACACACACACACACACACAAACACACACACACACACACACACACACACACACACACACACACACACACACACAGACAAACACACGTACACACACGAGCACACAATCGCACACGCTCGTGCACGCGCTGTAGATAGTCCCATTTGCTAGTCAGTGTGCTCTGCCTCTCTGTGGACAAGCATCGGACCAGTTTGGGTCTTAATGTGTCCGTACACTCATACAGGCCTATAGCAGCCAGCAAGGATCAAACCCATCCAAAAAAAATGGTTTAAGTTATAAGTAGCAAATAGATTAGGCCAAAACGCACCCGATGTCGAATGCCGTTTGCATAAATATGAATAATCACCTTTGTTTAGTTATGAATATTTAAACAATATTCTGCATTTGTAGCACCTGATGCAAAATCGCACGATTTGTTTAATAACCTATAGTCTAACATATTCTCCAACATCACGATGGGAATAGTAGACCTACAAAAATAAATTCTCGAATCTATCCATAGGCCTATTCAAATGGATCAATCTGTAAGTCGCAAAGCTGGACTCGCACTGCAACCGAAGGAAAACGATGGGCTCATGCGGTTCATAAGCAAGGCATCCCTGTGCGCTGTGAGTCCTATCACCCCGCTGTATCGGTCCATTACATTCATCCGCACACACACGTTTCGTTAACGCGCTCCAGATCGAGCCTTGATGAATGTGAGTTAAAAAAAAACAGACAGTTATTCCACCGTCGAGGTCATCGGATCCAACAATGTCGAAGTAAAACGAAAAATAACGTATCAACCTGCAGCGGCCGGACGGGTTTCAAGGACACGCAGACAAACGGATGGGACAGCAGACCGCTTTTCGTTTCTAAATATTTTCTCGTGTGTTTATAAAAATAAAAAGATTGCGTATTTCGTTTTTAATCGTTTGTGATGAAGCAGACCTGCGTTTGCTTCGATGCAGAAAACCTAAACAGTATCGTATCAAAAATGCTGGAGTCCGTTTGCAACACAGTGCCTCGATAATGCATCGTAGGTACTTCAACATGGTTCGCTTGGACATTGTTCTTCATATTTTAACGACATTTTGAATGCACCATACCGATTAAATCATGCACCGTTCGTGTCGTGTCTAACGAAACCTGCAGCCACCCCCTCTTTATTTCTCCCTCTCCTTCCTTCTGTATCTCTCCCTCTTCAAAAATAAATAAATAAATAAATAAATATCTAAATAAATAAATATATATATATAGAGAGAGAGAAATATTTTGCCATCTCTCTCTCTCTCTCTCTCTCTCTCTCTCTCTCTCTCTCTCTCTCTCTCTCTCTCTCTCTCTCTCTCTCTCTCTCTCACTCTGTGTCTCCGTCTCTCTCCCCTTCGGACTCTACAGCAGCAGCGATGATTCTGCGTCTTGAATAATTCAGCATTCCCCTGCTGCCTGAACAACCAGCCAAAGCTAAACGGCTTTCATGGCAGCTACGCGCACTGCGTCCACACACACACACACACACACACACACACACACACACACACACACACACACACACACACACACACACACACACACACACACACACACACACACACACACACACGCGCGCGCACGACACGTAGGCCTACAGCAAAGTTATGCAATACAACACCAGCCCCAGAAACCAACTGCATGCGTTACATGCAGTTTGCGAGTTTTTTTTTTATCTAACAGAAAACAGGAGGATAGTAAATTAAAGAGATGCAGGAGGAAGCTCGTGCAGCATCCGCAGTATGCGGGCGGGTGATAGTCACTGCAGCGCGCGGAACAATGCGTAGCAGGGACCATTTTCAAAGTCGTTTTAAAAAAAAAAAACACGAATTATTTTATTCGATAGTCCTAAAATAAGCCTGATATAATTGTCACATTTCTCCCAACGCTGACTTTGAAGTATATCCTGCAAGCAAATCATTTAAGTTCTGCAGGCCTATATGATTTATCAATTTGCATTTTATGGAATTAAAGTAGGCCCTAAATGCTGTGTTGTATTTCTTTTTTTATAATTATATTTTGCTGCAAGTAAGGATTGCACCATTTAGGAGCCGTGAGACGACCCAGTGGTGAAGAGGAGAGGCGGGCATCCCCCTTGTTAACACACATGCACACACACACACACACACACACACACACACACACACACACACACACACACACACACACACACACACACACACACACACACACACACACACACACACACACACACACACACACACACATCCACACACTCACACGCCCCCTTCTCATCTACAAACAGTATACATTAAAGTGTTAAAACCGCGTTTATAACTCAATGCCACGGGTTAACACTGCAAAACAAAAGTTTGTTCTTCAGAATACTAATAGTAATTCATTCGTGATCGATTCTCAAACGAAAGTGAAAAGTTATCAGTGGTGTTAACTCATAGGAATAGTACCCCTTCAGTGCTACAGAAACAAAGCTATTCCATAAAAGGCCTTATTATAACAACATGCGGGTCTACTCACCGATGTGGATCACGAGGAACACTGTCACACGTTTGACGGACCAGATTACTCCCATCCTACGGGCGGTACAACCATTGGCGTGCAGATCTTAAAAAGTTGGACCGAAAAAACTGCTCAGGTACGCCAGGTTAGACATCGCCGACGGAACCATCCACGCATGAAAGCTATTCGACAGAATATTTTATGCTCGATTCTTTTTTCTCCCCTCGGTCTCCGTCCTCTCCTCTCCGCTCTCGTCTCGTGCTTCCTATCGCCGTGTTTTACGCGCGCCGCTCTGAGAGGAGCAGCGAATGGAGCACACACAGGCACACACACACACACACACACACACACACACACACACACACACACACACACACACACACACACACACACACACACACACACACACACACACACACACACACACACACACACACACACACACACACGACCAGAGAGGAATGGAGCGCACACACCTCTCGGAGAGGGAGGGCGGTGATGCCGGAGCTTTTTTTTTTCCTCCCTCCATCCCTCCCTCCCTCTCCCTTCTCTCTCTCCAAGCTCTGTGGCGGTGTCTCTCAACCTTTACACACACACACAGACACACATACACACACACACACAGACACACACGCACGCACACACACACGCACGCACATGTTAACTCCCACTAGAAGCGCCTTTCCGTCTTTCTCCCCTTGCCCCTCCCATCTCTCTCTCTCTCTCTCTCTCTCTCTCTCTCTCTCTCTCTCTCTCTCTCTCTCTCTCTCTCTCTCTCTCTCTCTTTCTCTTTCTCTTTCTGTCTCTCCCCTACGCACCCACGCGTATAGGCCTATCTGACGTAGTAGAGATGCCCTGACCCCCCCCCCCCCCCCCCTTGTTCTGCCGTGTTTCTTCTACAACTAACACCGGTTGTCTTGCGATGTCTTGGTTGCCCGGGTCCATATGAGCCCGTTATAGCTAAAGGCTTCATACCAGGACTATACCTCCGGTATGTTCGGTGTAAATCTGGGTCAGGGCAGAAAGTGAATGAAACCCGGGAAACACCGTTGAAAAAAACGGGTGAGCGTGTGTGTAGGCCTATGTGTGTGTAACTGCGTGCGTGATAACATAAGTCTGAACAGCCATGCACCGCCTATGTTTCACACACATAAATATATGGGCCTATGTAAAAAAAAAAAAATGTTTGTAAAATTGTGCACTCTGTTAATAATATGCCTCGGCCTTCTTCAAACAGGCCTGCTGCCTGCTGTGCCGTCCGTGCGATGCCGCATGGACGGTCTTTACAAAGATAAATAAAGAGGCCTTTTCATAAAATTGCTTTGTAAAAAAAATGAGTTCATGGAGCATCTCAAGCACCAAAAACGAGCGAACAGAACGAAAGACGACCATCGGAGGAGGCGCATGGAGCGCGCGGCCCCGCGACTTTACGAATAGAGCGCGAGGGTGCAGCGTTTCCGGAGGCCCCGCCCCTTGCCTGAAAACACGCATACGCGCGCCCGTCACCTTTTGGGGGATTTTATTGTTGAATTAATAATATAATACTGAAAACATATCGTCGTCTGAACTTTAAGTGTCACTGCGACCCTGTGAGGGTGCTAGTGTGCGCGTGCCTTTAACGGCTGGTGTTTGTAGAAATAAACCAATATCGAAAATACACTACAACTCAATATTCCCCTCTAAAATTGATAAAGGATTCTGATTGGCCTGCTCGCTTCCAGGGAGCAGCTTTCCCATTTTTCTAACAAAGAGAAAATAATGTTTCGCTGATGTCAGCTTACTTTGTAACCAACCCATTTCACGTTGTCCACAGACACACGACCGGACACACACACACACACACACACACACACACACACACACACACACACACACACACACACACACACACACACACACACACACACACACACACACACACACACACACACACACACACACACACACACACACACACACACTACGCTTATATCCAAGTCGCCGACAAGGCGTTGTTGATATTTTATTCACACGTAAAATCGTAGGATAACTGCGTACAGAAAGGTGTGATGACTTAAGAAGTATGGATGATGCTAGTTGGTATGAATGAATACTTCCAGCACTCCCGCGTACCGCAGTGTCATCCATCAGCCCTGCGATCATACATTTAGTAAGCTCGCCATCTGGCGGTTAAAACGAGTAAAACAGCCCCTCCAATTAATCTGATCTGTGAAAAAGTTATTCGTGTTTGGTTGAAGACCAGTTACTCGTTGCTTATCGTCTTCATGGATGTCTTTGTGTGACTTAGAATTTTCAGTTATTGAATTCATTTTCAATTGGACAGTTTACTAAATATCTGTCTGGAGGCTTTTTCACACAATGTTGACTTCAGAGTGGTCAACACAGCCTACAGATATATGAATAAAATGGGATAGCGACAA
>NC_082404.1:5013185-5015685 GCF_031168955.1 Gadus macrocephalus | reverse complement strand
AAATAATCCAATGCCTTGTCTTTTCAATGCAGGTCTGCTTCTATTCAAACAGCTCTGCGTCTCCAACGCCGATACATTGTGTTTTTTCTCATTGGTCCAACAACAGCTTGCAAACTTATTGGAGTGTCCGGTTCCCACTGATTTGCCCGTCAACACTCAGGGTTTAAATTTAGTTGCTGACGCTGGCCTACTGAGAGCGTGTTGCCAATAACTCTGATATAAGGCGGAATCAACACGTGTTGACAATAGCACGCGATAGCGCGGCGAGCTTATGTGTGTGCTGCAGATGGGTTGTCAGTAGCTTGTGGTGCTTTCTGGGCACTTATGCTGCATGGCTATCAGGTGATGTGTATTCACATTTACACTGCTCCCTGTGGCTGTGTGGCCCGGTTAGCTTCACTTCGGGATTACTTATTGCCAGTATCTACACTAGGTCAAAGGTCAGAGCCACAACATCCTGATACTAACTCTACCTGACCTGGTGTGATACTGTGTATGTGTATGTGCGTATGCGTGTATGTGTGTGTGTGTCTGTGTGTGTGTGTGTGTGTGTGCTTGTGTGTGTATGTGTGTGTGTGTGTGTGCAACAGATGTCCTGCCCCCCCCCCCCCCCCCCACCAAACAACAGGTGAGGTGTCATGGTAACTGTATCTATCCTATCAGCATCCCTGCATGGGTTTGGTAATACATATACCCCATTTGTGTGAAACACACACACACACACACACACACACACACACGCACACGCACACGCACACGCACACACACACGTCTATATATTTATACATTTATACATCCATATAGATATATACGTAGTGTGCTTAGATACACGGACAGACAAACACACATATTTTAGCAACTGCCACGATAAAATAATGCGGCCATTATACAGTTGTGCTATACAGCTGCACATACTATGAACACATGCATGTGAAAGTTAAACATTCCATAACAAATGGAACATAGCTCTCTGCCTCCAGCCTCCAGCCTCCATCTCCTACCCTCTCTCCACGATATACTTATTTCTCTCTGGCTCTGACTGGGTGTAAGTGTTTTCTGACTGACTGTTTTGGGCTGATTATTTCTGACTGAGTGGTTCCTACTGATTGGTTCTGACAGACTTTTTCCTTTTTTTCTTACTGACTGGTTTTGACTTGCTAGTTCTGACTGACATGCTCTGAGTGACATGGTTCTGACTGGTTCTAACGGTTTTCTCCCTGACTGTTTCGGGTTGACTAGTTCTGACTGAGTGGTTCCTACTGATTGGTTCTGACTGACTTGGTTTTACTGACTAGTTCTGATTGGTTCCTGCCGACTGGTTCTCGTTGACTGTTGTTCTTTTTGAGGGGTTCTGACTGAATAGTTCTGATTGGCCGACGGCTTCTAGATGGCTGTTACTCCACATGATGATTAGGCTAGATTGGTTTACGTAGCTGTTTCAGATTATTCATTTTGAGCCTACTACTAGACTACTACAACATAAAACAAATTAAAACTTTTGATTTGGTTGTGTTCAAATTAAAAAATAATTTGCAGATTAAAAAAACATTTCACATTATGGGTGAAACAAGTTTGTTTGCGTGCACAGCCACATATTTAACTTGCATGCATTGCCAAGCAGAAATACACATGACAGACCCACAGACAGGTGCTAGGGCTAGACCCATCAGACAAGACCACAGACAAGGCACGAGGCAGACAGACAGGACAGAGAGACGTCCAGGTGGAGCGATGGGGAGAAGGCAGGCGAGACGGACGGACAGACCCATGACAGAGAGGCAAAGGGACAGGGCAGTCCATCCAATCCAAAAGCACTCCAGCATCGTCAGCTATGTGGCTCTCTAGTCATCTGATCAAGGGGGATTCATGTTACCTAAGCCACACTGCAAACTCCCTCTCTCTGTCTCTTCCACCCCTTCTCTTCTCTCCCTCCTCACATTCCATCCTTTCTTCAACTCCTCCTCTTCGTCCTCCCTCGTTTCTTTCCTCCAGTCCCCTCTCTCAGTCTCTATCTATCCAACCTAATCCTACTGTTATTCTCCAGGTTTGCTCAAATGAGTATTGCCCTGACAACGTTATTAGTGCTGCGAAACGCCGGCTTGTAGTGTTATGGTACACGACAAACTGCCCAGAACAACTCCCTGGAACCTGTCGACTTGAGAAGCAATTGGAGTGGCACTTTTGCCCGTGGGCAGTGTAGCAGCGATAACACTGTATAACTTCCTGCTCAAATATTCTAACTTTATCTCTTCATCTGTCTGGCTCTTCTCCTCTCTCTCTCCTGTTTCTGCTTGTAAGCTGGCCACAACTATACAATCACCTCAGAGACATACATGTCAGGTCCGAGGCAACAACTCCTCTGTCCGTTAAATTTCCTTCAACTCGTATTTCCTCTCTCTCTCTCTCTCTCTCTCTCTCTCTCTCTCTCTCTCTCTCTCTCTCTCTCTCTCTCTCTCTCTCTCCCTCTCTCTCTCTCCTATGCCAACATATCTATAGTCCC
>NC_082404.1:5008185-5010685 GCF_031168955.1 Gadus macrocephalus | reverse complement strand
AGAGAGAGAGAGAGAGAGAGAGAGAGAGAGAGAGAGAGAGAGAGAGAGAGAGAGAGAGAGAGAGAGAGAGAGAGAGAGAGAGAGAGAGAGAGAGAGCGCACACCATGTGCTTGTCATCCCCCACACTACCCGACAGGTGTTGGTCTCTGTGACTGCCCCGTTTGCCTGCCTGGATAACTCTCCAATAGAGGAGGAGGAGGAGGAGGAGGAGGAAACCAGCTCTTGTAACGTTCATCAACAACTGCGTCGACTTATGGACGGTGAAACCGGCGTAGCCTATCGGGAGTCTCGTTTAAAAGGGGGTTTGCGTGCGCAAACGCACGTTTTGCAAGGGCAACGTTTAAACTCCATCTTGAGTTAGAGATGCCTCGCCTCCTCCACTGACATGGATGAATCCACCCTTTTGTTGCTGGCGAAGTAGCGATAGTTTGCTCCTTGGCAACGGCTTGGGAGCCATGGTTACGGTCTAATAAATAACATCACACACTCGCCAACTTCGTCGTTGTCGTGGCCGTCAATGGAATCGAGAGCGGATGCAACTTTTTGTTGTCCTGTTGACCGTTAGAAAAAAACATTACCCCCCCCCCCCCCCCATTTTTTAATTAATCATTATTGCTATTCCGGTAATTATCTTCAACAACTTTCTAGAGCCAATGAAAAGTAAGTAGTTGGTGTAGGCCTACCATATAATGTGTTATCTTTGTTTTTATGAAATGATCTTTAATAACAAAACAAGATGAACGCACGTCAACATGCATCTGGATGAACAGACCCAGTCCGGTTCAAAGGTCCTAGCAGGGGGTCGTAATGCTGGCCTATGCCTGTATGATGTGAATTTACAGCCGCTCCTCAAGGACTTTTAAACAATGATAGGATTAGAAATGTAATGCCATTACATATGGTTGTCACCATCCTCCTCATCACTGCCCCCTTAAAGATGTAGTGTTTAGAATTGAGTGGAATCTAGTAGAATGGATTAAGCAGAATTCAAGCATAATATTCATGAGCATGTTTGCATAATCCCATGAAAATAAAAATGGTTGTGTTTTGTTTACTTAAATTAGCCCTTTAAATGAATGGGTCCTCTTTCATGGAGGCTTCGTGATACACAATATATACCAAAACCTCATGACTTGTAGACCATGACTTTGCCTTGGATGTTTTGGCACCTTACATGCCCTTACAGGCCACCGTAGCTTCTCCTACCTCATGGGAAAGGGGCTGGTGATGGGGGGGGTATACATAGTAATCTGCAGCCTATCTGCTATGCCATCAACCCATAGACACTTCAGCTGTAACACACCAGGGTCTACAGCTTCAAAAATGGTTGTGACCAAAAATATAAGCTAAGCTTACATCACCAGAAGTAGAATATGTAATTTCATTCATATGCATGTAACTATGTCTGCCTTACGTGGTCGGGAATTTGCTGTTTTACAAGCAAACAGCTGTTTTACAAGCAGAAAGGAAGGAACCTCCACTGGGAGAGGGTAGAGATGGACAAACAAAATGGAGAATTTAGCTCTGAATTGAGTTTAAAGTCTCAGTGCATTTGTAGTATAAAGGTTGGATGGTGCAAATGCACAAACACACACACACACACACACACACACACACACACACACACACACACACACACACACACACACACACACACACACACACCAGCACACAACACACACACACATACTCTCTACCAGTCCAACAACAGCATCTGTGAATGTGTCTTAGTCAAAACAACAAAGACATTTTTCAATAACAAACATTAATTAGGCCTAATTATATTTCATGGATTTAATAGCCAACCAGAAAGAAGTATATACCCCTACAAGCTGATGAGCTATTTATTTATTCATTTGCAGAGGACCTATTTGTTGAGCTTGAGGCCAAACCATTTCCCATTTACTCACCCCGCCCTCCTCCTTCATCCTGGTAGGCCAAGCAACAGGCGGAGGCAGCCGGTGAGAGGGACTCTTCCTGCCCGGCTCTTGCTGCTCTGCTTGCAGCCGGCGCCCCGAGGGGAGGGGATGGGGAGGGGAGCTGGGTGTCCTGCTCCTCTCCGCCAGTGGTTGATGAGATGGGGCTGGGAGGGGTCTGTATCTGGAGATGGGGGCATGGAGGAATGTGAGAGAGTTAATATGCCTGCCCGGCAGTAAGCAGCAGCAGCGGGCAACAGAGTCGAAATGAAGTGTGAGAAAATACAACTTTAAAGTGCGCATGAGTTTAGCGTCGATCGTATATGTTTTGTTTTTCCCGTCGCGTGATCCCACATTTCATCGTGCTCAACACAAGTATCTTGTCTCATAACGTGTCCTCATAAGTTTAATGTGGTGAAGTCCGCCTATTTATATCCTTTAAGGCACACCACATCCTCGTGGGTCTCCCGATGGCTAATAACTTGAGCAACGCAGCCTTTTACAAAGAAACTCTCGCAGTGCGACGGGTAGCCTACTCGTGTTTGGTGAGGCTCGCCCGGAAACGCACGACAGTGTGGCGTGGC
>NC_082404.1:4996782-5008085 GCF_031168955.1 Gadus macrocephalus | reverse complement strand
AGCACATTCGGGTCTCATTCGACAGGTCGTTTAGTTCGAATCGCTCGAACAGATCGTTTTGGAGTGTGTTTTTAAGAGCCGCTCCGGGGGAGCCCTCGTAGAGTTGTTCATCTCCCAGCCAGTCCACCACATCATCGACGTGACGCCTGTTGCATCCACCTCCCCCCACGGCTACAGCAAAGCCACGGCTCAATGCTGCTCCCGATGTCATCCAGCAACTCAATTGCAATCAAAACGCTGTATTTAATAAAGAGTTATTGTTTTTTTTTATGTTGACATCTTGAATTACTGGGACAAACTTCAGTTTAGTTTTAAACACCAGTAGGTGATGATGACTTTTCGGTCTCTGGGTTTACCGTGTAAAGCCTCGCTTATCGCTTATTCCCCTGTCAATAATTGATCGACTGGTTTATCGTTTGTAAAGTAAGTTTGGAGTTGTTTGGAGTTGCGGGAGAGGTGATGAGGGGCTGGCTGCTCGGTCGCCGAGGGAACGGCAACGTAGCACGAGCTGGTTAGATAATGGTTGCTAGGCATTTTTTTTTTCTTTTTTCCTCCCTCTTCCTCCTCTGGCTTCCCTGCTCTCTCCCTTGCCGACGACTATACAGGGTGTAACCGTCGTCTGTTTCGGAACTTTTACCCCGACTCAGCGTTGTTTAGGGATGCTATTCTTGCAACCTGTTGCTCTCTATACTCAAAACTACCCCCCGCCCCCCCCCCCCAATATAATTACACGACCGCATAGTTTGATCCAATATGGTAACTGTTAGACGATAACTTTTCCATATCATCTGTTGGGGGTTATATTTTTTCCTCATTTCCTTCTTGAGCCTATCCTCCCTTGGTTCCTCTGCTCTCCTCCTCTCGGCGGAGGCAGGGAGGAGAAAGAGAGGCAGAAAGAGAGAGAGAGAGAGAGAGACAGAGACAGAGAGCAGTTCACATTCCATTACGAAATTCTACACTGTGGACGAGCGAGGCCCTCGGCTCTGGTCGCTCCCCGCTCTGCGACGCATGCATCCTACTCTTTAGTCATATAGAAAAGTGTCTGCATCCTACTCTTTATTCCTATATTAAAGTGTCTGCCTCCTACTCTTTATTCCTATATTAAAGTGTCTGCCTCCAACTCTTTAGTTATATAGAAGTGTCTGAAGAATACATCACTAAATGAACACACAGCAACAACACGGTGAATGCCTTCATGGGTGCAAATTAACCATTTACACTAGGCTGGCTGTGGGTGTGGACTTTGTCTTGGGTGCGTTCCTACACAGAACGTGTTTTTTATTTTTTTTATTTGTATGAACTCTCATCTTCCATCATTTGCAACGGGTGTGAATGGGCTGCCTCTGCGAGTGCCTTCCCTGTGTCTGCTAGGTCAAAGTCTTGGTCGGTTAGATGTGTGTGGGGGCCAGAGGATGTGGCCCCATTTGTCTGGTTACTTTTTAAATGGACTATCTCTATATATATTTTGTTGTAGTAAGTTGGAAGGTAAAACAGGACCTTTTGATAATTGAAATAGCTAACATAAGAGAAAACACAGATGTCACTCAACTTGAAGTAAAGTGTTTTGTGTTTTAAAGTTTAATCTAAACGTGAGGGCATTTAATTTGTCACCACACCAGTGTGATTTGACCTGTTCTGTGTAGTCCTGTGATGCAACTGCTAGCTGGATGTGGTTAAGTAGCACCTTATTTGCATATGCAAGGCATTTGAATTGATGGATGGGCAATAGGGGCACGTTGACACAATGAGCATCCAAAAAGCTCAGAGGAAAACAAGTCTGGAGAACCCCGAATTGTTGCGGGCTGGAGATGTGGTAGAAAATACAGCATGTTACGACGGAGTGGTAACTACTGTACATCCATCACTGCCGGCACTATTCTGTGCTGCCAATTCTGTGTGTCTTTATATCACTCCTGGTTTGGGATCATTGACGTGAGAGGTATCTATAAACTCATTCTGAGTGTCAGATTCCAGTGTGAATATCTACCTGTGCATCCCTACTGACTTGGATATAAACATTTAGCTGTTTGTGTGTGTGTGTGTGTGTTTGTGCTTACTCTATACGGAGCAGCGGGATATGTGTTTGGTCTACAGGGAGAGCCATGTAGTCGGCTAATTAAAAGCTCTTCTCCTCCCTTTGAGACCATTGTGTTCACATTAGCCTCTTTAGCCCCCATCCTCCCTCCCCCTCCTTCACAATTAATTCCCTGGGTTTCAGTCATCATAACGTGACGATCCTTTAGTCATCAAGCACTTAAACAACCACCTGAAACCGTAGTCTCTCTCTCTCTCTCTCTCTCTCTCTCTCTCTCTCTCTCTCTCTCTCTCTCTCTCTCTCTCTCTCTCTCTCTCTCTCTCTCTCTCTCTCTCTCTCTCTCTCTCTCTCTCTCTCTCTCTCTCTCTCTCTCTCTCTCTCTCTCTCTCTCTGGTCTGTTGCTGTACTCAGCATGCTGCCTGTTGTAAATGGGACTAATGAATGCAACACGTTTAGGGGTAACGCTTACAGTTTGAAATAATGAGTATTAAGCATTTAGGTCCCTCTCCAACCCCCTCAAACCTTTTCTTATTTTGGCTGTGTGGCCGATATTGTCTTGAAGGCTGGTTTGTCTCTGCATTTCCAAAAAACTGCTAATAATGGTTTCAATAAATCAAAAGAAAGTACATACCTTTGAACTTTACAAATGGGTAATTTATGTTTATTAAATCAGAAGACAGCGTTAAAGGGCTTTGGCTGAAGTTAAAGTGCAGTTTGTCTCGCCTCTTACCCAAATCCGACTTTGAATAAAGATGATAATTGAGCACATGTCGATTATAACTTGTAGCGCGGTGGCTACATCTAATTGTGGGCATTTCTTATTGTCCCCTGAGGTCCCGCCAACAGCCTAGCGTAAACGATGCCCCTCCCCCCCCTCCACCTTAAGATCCAGGGATGGGTTGATGGGCTCTCTCTCTCTCTTTCTTCCCCCCCCCCCCCCCTCCCCCCTCCCTATTGCTGCGCACTAACTATATATAGACCCGCCTTTTTTTAGATAAGATTATGTTCCTACTCCCCACCCCACTGGCCAGTAGGGAGGGATGGGCAGCCGTGGATGTGAAGAGTTAAGAAAGGTGTGGAGACAGTGAGAGGGAGGGAGGGAGGGAGGGAGGGAGAGAGAGAGGGAAGCAGAGCAGAGGAGAGGAAAGAAGAGAAGGAGTGTAAGCTCTCCTCACGGAGAGCCAACTGTTGGGAAAGAAAAGAGGTGTGCGGGAGGGGGAGGGGTGGAGGTGGGGCCTAGGAGGTTACAGTCAACACCCCTTCTGTACTCCCACTGCCCCGCAACCATCCAGGTGAACACACACACACACACACACACACACACACACACACACACACACACACACACACACACCAACACACACACACACACACACACACACACACACATCCCCCCAACAGTGGCTCTTTAAACCTTCTCACCTTGTAGTCTTTACACCCCCACAATGAAGCAGTTCTTTGATGAGGCCACAGATATTTACAGTTGCATGGCTCCCTCCTATTACATCATCTGCTGGTAGAGAAAACGTCTCAGGCCAAGTGCAGCCAAACTTGATCAAGACAAGAATATCCATGCAAATACAGGGAGGACTTATGGGGGATGTGGTGTTAACTTAACCTGTCCGACAGGTTTCTTATGACATGGTTTACAACATGGAGGCCCGGCGTTTAATGGGACCATGTCAACTTCTGCAAGAGGATAGAGAGAGCGAGAGAAACGATAGAGACATTCGCTAAGGCGTTGAAATGTATAATATGATCACTGATGATTCACGCCACACTTGTTCTCGCACGTCCTGGTTTCTAAAACCAAAGCCTAATGATGATGAATGGGTTAGCAGGACGGTTAGGCCCCCCTCTCTGCTCCAATAGGAAGAGCAGTAGTTGTAGTAGATAGTCATAGCACTCGAAGGAGGCTATATAAGCGTGATGGTAGTGAGCATAAAGGTATGAATTGCACCAGATAACACTATTGACCAGCCCCGGACCGTTATATTTACCATCTCTCTTGTTTTTATTCCTGTTTGGAATCATTTAAGAGTTCCATGAACTTTGCCTTTGGAACCTTCCATTCTCCCCCCCCTCCTTCCCTCCCTCATCGCCTGGTGCTTTATCCAGGAGGAAGAGGCTAGACTCCTGGTTAATTTTTACCTCGTTCACCATGGGTACGGCCGACCTGGCTGCTAACTAGCTATCGTGTTGTTTAACCCTGCTCCAGTTCAAAGACTCGTAGCAGCGGCTAGTAAAATGCCAGACATAACGACCCGGCGGTGCTAAAGCTTAGTCGCGTTGAAAAGTACAAAGGGACCATGTTGGAGGTGTCTCTGCGAGAGAGAGAGAGAGAGAGAGAGAGAGAGAGAGAGAGAGAGAGAGAGAGAGAGAGAGAGAGAGAGAGAGAGAGAGAGAGAGAGAGAGAGAGAGAGAGAGAGAGAGAGAGAGAGAGAGAGAGAGAGAGAGAGAGAGAGAGAGAGAGAGAGAGAGAGAGAGAGAGAGAGAGAGAGAGAGCGCGCTAAGACACGAGCCATCGGGGAGGAGTGAAATATGAGACATGCTAAAAGTTGCTAAAGTAGGACACACACCAAATGTTTGATGGACATGCATACACCCTGTGTATTTGGGGTAGCATAACACACATGGACAAATATATTGGCCTACACATGTATGCACTGGTAAACATATGGACTCAAATACATGCTTGCTGAAAAAAAAACAACGCACACCCCAAGCCCACCATGTCTGCCCTGTGGTCTCTGGCCGGTGTGTTTAATTTTAGGTCCAATGTGGAGAGGCTGCCTGGTCATAAGCATGCACGGGCACACACACACTCTTCCATCTGTGGTCGCGGTTCATAGTGTATATTTTTAGCTCTGTGTATTATTTGTGCTAGCGTCACCTTGTTTTTTTTAAAATCCAGCAAATCGTCAAACACCGTCCAGGTATTATAAGGGCCCCGTGTTAAAATGGCGTTTGCCTTGTCACACGGTGAGGATGATTCACCACTCTGGCAGCACCGGGGGTGGAGGTGAGCGCCGTCGCCTGCTGGCTCCACGTGTCACTGGAGTACGGGCACCGGCAGGTAAACCCGGGACTCACGGGTGGCTATCTTTGCCGGGGTATATTAGGGGGTGGAGGAAATAGAAGGTGTTTTTGTTGCAGGGGTATGAAGGTTTCAGGGACTGTTGGGCGAGTGGAGGAATGAGCGGAGGGCACAGGGCTGGGCGGTAGGAGGGGCCGCACTGAGCACACTGCAACTTAAACATCATCTCTAGGCTAGACCTGTTGTATTGGATGCCAATTGCTGTGTGTGTGTGTGTGTGTGTGTGTGGGTGTGGGTGTGGTGTGGTGTGGTGAGAGTGTCTTGCTGATAAGCAGCTTGGAGCAAACTACCGCCGCTTGGAAGAGTGATAGCTGACACACACACACACACACTCACACTCACACTCACACTCACACTCACAGGCTCAAACACACACACACACACACACACACACACACACACACACACACACACACTCACAGGCTCAAACACACACACACACACACACACACACACACACACACACACACACACACACACACACACACACACACACACACACACACACACAGGCCTACGTGTCTTTGATCACAGTGTTTTTTTTCCTCTTTCTATCAACTCTTACACATACGTGCACGAATGCACACACACACACAAACGAACACAGCTACCTTCACCCTTTAAGCAGTCTGTAGCAAATAGAGCTGGTATTTACTGTGAGTCCAAAGTCTAACTACTCAACTGGCTGCACTGTGAAAGAATGCCACAACGGTGGGGTGGGGTTGTGTGTGTTGGGAGGAGGAGGGGAGGATGAAAGGAGAGGAGGTAAAATGAGTTGCGGGAGGACATCTCATAGGTCAAATTTGGAGGACATCTTGTTTCTAGATGATGTTGTTGTCAAAACACAGTTTGTATGAATGTAGATGCGGAGAGGAGAGAAGTCATTGGTTTGAGGAGGAGGAGGCTGTAGGCTGTGTGGGAGGTCTTAAAGAACTGGAGGAGAAAGAGGAGGAGACAGGGAATGGTGGTTGGGGGGAGGGGAGGGGGAGGGGGAGAGACAGGAAGTGATGCAGCCTCTTGGTCGAGAGGAGAGCAAGGAAGTGAAGAAACAATGGCCTTTCTCCCAATAGTATGTGTGTGTGTGTGTGTGTCTATTTATTTTTATGATGTTCGGCCAAATTTCCTTTACCTGTCCCTTCTTTGTGCAACATAAAAAACCGAGATGGCGAGCCAAGTGTACAAAAAAAGACAAGTTGGTATCTTCCACAAAGTAACCGATCTATTATTTCCGGAAAAGAAGAACACGTTCATTGTTTCTTCCAAGAGATAGAAGAGGAAACAAACACTGCTAACGATCCCTTTCCTCGTAATTTCTTTGATTTGATACATGAAATTTGACGACATGTTTTGTGATGACTGTCAAAGCAACTAGAAGAGTCTGTTTTCAGATCCGGACTAATTGGAGTGTACATAACAGTGTGTGGTGTTTAGTGTTGGGTTAGTCCCTTGTTATCTGCTGTTGCCTGATGCGTTCTGTGTTGTGCATGGTTTGCACAAACTGAATTCATTTTCCACCCTTTTATCTTGGTAAATGATTCAAAGCAAATGTTGGATAGTTTTTTTGATAAGTGATGAGTGAACTACTGAGTTAACCAAGAAGAAATCACTGATGTAACTGCCACGCGCGGCCGCTACGAATGGAACCTTCCATCTTGCGCCCTAGTCCTCCGTGTGACTTGGTACGTTCCCGTTAGTTGGCAAAGTCCGCTATCAGTGTAGCCGAAATGTTACAAACAACTAGGCCATGCAGGGTCGAGCTCCACATGCGGGAGACAGTGGAGGTTGCAACACTTGGTTCCAAACCTCCTCTACCATTCTAATGTTTCCATTCTGCTTTACTTTTCCCCATCTATCTTGTCGTCATCCCCCTGGTTCTCATTCCCTCTCTCTCGCGCTCTCTCTCTCTTTCTCTCTTTCTCTCTCTCGCTCTCTCTAGCGCTCTCTCACTCTCTCTCTTTTTCTCTCTTGCTCCGTCAATCTCTCTCTCTTTATTTCTCCGTCTCGCTCCACCTCACTCTATCATCTGCCTTCTCCCTCCCTCCCTGTCTCCTTTCTTGCTGACTGTACTCTTTTTGTCAGATGGCTGTTGAGTTGCTCTGCTGCTCAGCACTGGGAGGACTAAGCGTGTGTGTTTGGTGTATTTTTATGTGTGGTTGGGGGGGGGGGGAAGTGTGTGTGTGTGTGTGTGTGTGTGTGTGTGTGTGTGTGTGTGTGGACAGGGGGTGGGGACACCTACTCAGACAGCACTTGTTGCTTTACCAGAGTGAAGAAGACACCGTTACAGTATATGAATTAAGCAACTGTGTCTGCGTGCATTTGTCTGAAAGGCAGGATGAGGAACCATTGAGGAAGGTTGATCTTTTAGACTTCAGTATCCGAGTGGATGAGCTTTCAGTTGACCCTGTCTGCGGAGCTGGGCTGGGCGGTCACTGTCTCCCCCTGGCAAACTGATTCAAGCCCCTGGCCCCCATTTTGTTTGGTCTGGTTGGCTTTGCTCACAGACGAAGTGTTAACAGAAATAGTAACTTAAACATAATACCAATATATATATATACCATAATACCGTAAGCAATACCAAATCTACACCAAGACTTTTAGCCTCAGTGCTAATTCTCATTAGAAAGACTAATTTAGGACACACACACACACACACACACACACACACACACACACACACACACACACACACACACACACACACACACACACACACACACACACACACACACACACACACACACACACACACACACACACACACACACACACACAGAGAGAGAGGGAGCATTAGGCCACCTGTAGAGTGCATTCTGGGTAAAGATGCTTGTGATGCTTGGTCACGTGGGCAGAATGAAGGAGGGGAGGAGAAGTGTGCCGATTGGCTGGTGATACTAATGCTATTAGCATCCTGGAGGAGTGATGCTTGGCAACAGCCCATGTGACCCGCTCACAACCTATTCACCATTTTGAGCACCCATAGTAATAACAATAGTAAGGAAGTTGACAAAACAGTTCTAAATATCTGAAAAAAGGATATACACTCATACAGCAACAGCAAAATAGAAAACTAAATTCTTGAGCGGTGTTTCCTTCAAGGGCTGTTCTTGATGGAAATTAAATATTATAGTGGTGGCAAAACATTTCGATTTGGTCGTTTTTCTGCACAGACTGTTATCTTAGCTGTGTTAAGTAGCCTTGTGTTATTGAATCATATTTGGTGTTATCAGGGCCGCAACATACAAATGGGGCTAACAGACTCTGACCACATCCTAATCCCCGTTAATCCCACTGTTAGCGAGCTGCAACTCCTTCCACACTCCATGCACAGCATCTTTCTCTCTCTCTGTCTGTCTCTGTATCCGTCGGTCTCTGTATCTGTCTCTCTCTCTCTCTGTCTGTCTGTCTCTGTGTCTATTTCTGTCCCTATGTCTGTCTCTGTTTCTGTCCCTATCTCTCTGTGTCTATGCCTGTCTCTCTGTCAGTCTGTCTATCTGTCTCCGTCTGTCTCACTCTCGGCCTCTGTGGGTCTCTGTCTCCCTCTGTCAGCCTCTGCCTCTCAAATAGTAACCTATGAATGAACACATTGAAAATGTGTAAAAAAATGAGAAAAGCCAACCTAATGGCAGCTTTAAACTCTTCAGTTGCTCAAAGGGGCAGTTGGTTCTGCACATGGTCAATCTGTTTCAGTCACATTACTGGAGTGCAATTTATACACATCAATCGATTTTGTTTGCATTATTAACCACATTTATTTTACACTAGCAACGTTTTTTGTGTTCACGTGAAGGTGTCCATTGTTTGTTTTGCAAACATGAGACACACCTCGTTGCCATGGAGACCGTAGTACCAACATGGCCCCAGACTTTTTTCTTTCATTTAGCCTCTTTCGCTCGCTCGCTCGCTCTCTCGCACGCACGCACACGCAAACACACCAACACACCAACACACCAACACACACACACATACGCGCATAGTAGGAGTCAGAGTGGTTCACCTGAGCATCTCTCTGCTGTGTGTGTGTGTGTGGGGGGAGGTGGTCACAGAGGGAGGAGGATATGGGGTGGGGGATGGGAGACGGTAGAGTTTGAAGTTTCGTGTTAGTCGGGTCTCTCCCCTCCCTGACAAAGAGCGAGGTCTAGTTCAGTCAGTCGTGTTCCTGGGGTTGGGAGGCGATGAGCCACTGTATGTGAAGGGGTTTCTACCACGTGGCTTTACTTTGAGACGTGTTTCCTGCTTTGTGTGAATTCCTGTCCGCCTCATGATTCATCAAGACTTTGCACCCAGTGGGAAAATATCATTTGTCTTCTTTTCTTTCAGTTTTGTGTAACTTTTGTTCTATCCCTTCTTCCTCTTTTTCGTGTTCAGCTCTACAACTCACTCTTTCTCCTTCTTATCCTCCATCATTCATTTTCTTCCTTCCTTCGTTCATTTGAGATCCCCCCCCTTCTTTCTCTCTACCTCTCCCTCCCTCCCTCCCTCCCTCCCTCCCTCCCTCCCTCCCTTCCTCTCTTCCAGCCCCCCCTCCCCTCGGTCTCTGCCTCTCCCTCTGACCCTCTCCGCCCCTCCCCCCCCCCCCCCCCCTTCTGCCCCTCTCCCTCCCTCCCCCCCCCGGTGTTTCAGCTGTTGTGGTCCCTCAGCAGAACTCGGGGGGAGGGGGGGGGGGGGGTGGTTTGTCGGTGGTGTTGCCTTCGAAGACACCCTCTGTGTTGTGGGATTCTCACGTGACCCCTGGGGGGGGGGGGCTGAGGCAGTGTCGGCGTGGGGCCTTCTGACCCTAGAGACTTGTTGGATGGGGATACCTGCTTACATGTTTCATTCCGGGCCTCGGCTGCTGCTCATCGTGTGTGTGTGTGTGTGTGTGTGTGTGTGTGTGTGTGTGTGTGTGTGTGTGTGTGTGTGTGTGTGTGTGTGTGTGTGTGTGCGTGTGCGTGAAATCACCCTACACAACATCATCAGCAAGTCAGAGAGATTACAGAGTTCTCCTCCACCACAAGTAATAGGTGGTGCCCCACATGCACGCACGTACGCACACACGCACACTCACACAGAGACAGACAGTTCCCTGCTCATCGAGGCCTGGTTATCATGATGACACACACGCTGTGTCACAGCCCTGTTGCGCCGTCATCAGGTACACGGTGCTATGACACCTCATGTTGACTCCTCTTTCTCCTCGTTGTCATGGTGACCAACTCAATCAGTCGTCCTGACCCCCGGTGCGATTGCCCCGTCAGTTTCACTTTCGTCTTTATCTTCATGACATGATCAAAAAATAAAATAAATGAGGCAAGGGCTTTTTAGAAAAGTATTTCAATCATGGTTAATGTTGATATGAATGAAGTGAAACTCCCACTCCCTCGTCCCTCTTGGTGAGTGGCTGTTTGTTCCTTGTCCTCGTCTGAGATGGCGTACCTCGCTCGTCTGGATCCCACTGGAGATATGCTGTGTTGACAAAATAGTCCCGTCTCATCACCAGTCTGTCTTGTACTTCTGCTTTCTTTATCCAGTAGATTAAGTGTGGATCTTTAGGAGTCTTTAGGTGGCCCTGGGGGGGTGGGGGGCTTTGGGTGTGTGTGTGTGTGTGTGTGTGTGTGGCTAGGAGGGGTGGGGTTAAGGTGTGTCCGTCCTGCACCATTGAGGTTTGTTAAAGACACATGCGTCCCATGGGAAAGTACCACACACACACACACACACACACACACACACACACACACACACACACACACACACACACACACACACACACACACACACACACACACACACACACACACACACACACACACACACACAGGGTGTATGTGTGTTGCCCTGCAGGCGAGAGGACACAAAGAGACTAAGTCTTTTCACTGGGCTGAAAACCTGCTCCTCACCCCACCCTACATACACACACCCAACACCCACCAGCACACCTACAGCCCCCTCGACAAATACGCGGCTGGTAAAAATACACACACACACACACACACACACACACACACACACACACACACACACACACACACACACACACACACACACACACACACACACACACACACACACACACACACACACACACACACCACGTAGAATTGTTTTCCTTTTTCTCTCTTCCATTTTGTTGTCTTTCCATCTCCACTTCTCCTCCACCTCCTTCATCACTTGCCTCCTTCCTGGTTCCCTCTGGTC
>NC_082404.1:4984282-4991782 GCF_031168955.1 Gadus macrocephalus | reverse complement strand
TGTGTGTGTGTGTGTGTGGGAATTGAACCTTTGAACTCTTTCTCCACTGCATGAAGGTTATGCTGATGGCCGGCCGGCCAACTGGCACTTCCCAGCAGCTGGTTGTTCCCCAAATGCACCCACTTTGACCAGTTTCCAGAGCTTTATCAACTGTGACCTGGGGGGTTCTGTGTGTGTGTGGCCGGGGGTTTAAGGCAACACTAAACGTATTGACCAGACGACCGGCTTTTTCAGTTGAGTGTAGACGTTGAGATTAGAGCCTGTGGCTCTTCTGGTCCCCTGCTAATCTCGCCGAGGTGGAGGGCAGCATGTGTTTGTGAGTCGTGAGAGGGCCGGGGAAGAGATGGAACCATGACTCGGGAGAAACACAGCCGGCTGCCGGAGAACACGACGGCGGACATTTTGTTTAAGCCGCTAAGTTAACGCACAGGTCACAGGTGTCTGTGTGCGTGTCTGTTGGGTGTGGGAGATGTGTATGTGTGTGTGTTGGGTGTGGGAGATGTGTGTGTCTCTGTGTTGGGTGTGGGAGTTGTGTTGCAATAAGGATGCTCATAATCTGAGGTGGTGGAGCGAGGGAGGGAGGGAGAGAGAGGGAGAGAATGCAAGCTGCTATTGTCCTTGAGGCAGACACAGCCCTCGGCCAATTGGCCTATCCCCTCTGAGGTTTCATCAGTGCTGCCGGTTTGGTAACCAATAAGACGCCAGTTTACTGGCTGGCTGCAAGCTCAACGGTAAACTGGCTGGTCTGGTCCAACCAGATTCTCCCCCCTCTGCTTCTAACCTCCATGCCTTCTTTTTCTTCTTCTTTTTTCCACATTTCTCACTTCCTCTTAAACGCTGCTCTTGTTGTTCCAACACTGCTTTTGATTATTTAAGTATTTTATTTGTTCATTGCTACTCTCTCTGTATCTTTCGCTCCATCGTCCCCCCCCCTCTCATCCCTCCTTTAATACAAGCCATTCTCTCAGGCCCCACTCCCTTCTCTTCTTCCTCTTTCAGGGTTTAGCCGATCCACGCCCTGGATTTACGTTTTTTCCCCTCCTCCTCCTCTGTGCCTCTAACTTTCCCTCCTCCTCCTCCTCCTCCTGTCTTCATCCGACGGCCACGGCAGCGGTTTAGTTTCCTTAGTCCTCTACCGTGCAAATGGGGGTTTGGTTAGGGAGTGAGTGTCCGGACCACAGTCCCGGAGGTGTTGCAACGCAGTTATGAAACATAACTAACTCTCATCTCTGAGAGAGAGAGAGAGAGAGAGAGAGAGAGAGAGAGAGAGAGAGAGAGAGAGAGAGAGAGAGAGAGAGAGAGAGAGAGAGAGAGAGAGAGAGAGAGAGAGAGAGAGAGAGAGAGAGAGAGAGAGAGAGAGAGAGAGAGAGAGAGAGAGAGAGAGAGACTTTGACTTCTTCCTCGACTCCTGCTTCTCTTCTACTCTCCTCCAGGCCCTCTCCACTTGTCTGTGCCTGTCACCCAAAAGCAGAGCGGCATTCTTCAACACACACACACACAGACAGGGGTTGTGTGCAGATGCATTCCTCTTGGTCCTCCTCTTCCCCAGTTGAGTTATTTTTAATCCAGAGAGAGTTTTAGACCACCGAATAGAAGCTGCCCGGTAGTCATCAGTCAGAAGCATCTTTAACCATAACAACATACGCTTTAACCATCTGCCATGTACATCCCCAGTTACACTAACTTCCTGTACTACTTGTACACAACTGGGGTTGTGTACTGATGTCGGTTTAAGTTGTCAAACTACTCAAGGGCACCGGCAGCCATCTTTGAGAGTTTGTTGAATGTACAAAATGGAAGTGATGGAGTGAAAGGACATTGCAACCTCAACAACTGTATGTGTTGACACACAGTTGCCATTCACATGCCAGTCAGCTATGAACACAAAGTGCGTCTGTGCTACCGTCGCTTATCCTACACTAGCAATGCCCATGTTTGGTGTCGGGCCGGGGTTTCTAGATACCCTTTCGTGTAGATAACCATGACTTTAATGGTTAGCCTGCTTCAGCTAGCAATTTGTCTGAGCTTGCAAAGCCGCCGTTAGCCGTGGATGTCTCGTTTTGGCAGGTGAACACAGCTGATGCTAGCTGTGGGTTTGGGTGGATGCACTGGTACGGCATGCATCCATTCCAGATCGTTTAGCCTAGACGTTGAATTGATGCTAACTGCGTGTAGCTTCTTTCCTCAAGCTAGGCAAATTTTATTCTAAATCAATTAATTGCGTGCGTCAACTTTTCCAAAGTTGGCATAGTTTATAAGTTATAATGAAAAAAGATTCTACATTTTGCTCAAAGATGCTACATGCAGTGAGCAAGTTGACTGCAGTCTTTCTCCCACTCCCTGTGTCTTCCTCTCATCTCCTACCCATTCACCGCTGACCACTAATTAGCCTAACCTGCATCTAATCTCTTAATCTCTCTCTGATGCTCTCCTCCCCCTCTCTTCTCTCCCGCTCCCATCCTCTTATCATCTGTTTTAAGTATCTCCATCCAGCCGTCCCTCTTTCCACTCGGGTTCCTCTTGTGTCTTTGCTCCACTTCCATGCGTGAGTCTAGGTTCTCCTTTTTTTCTCTTTTTCCTTATTTTTCTCGTACTCGTTGTCGGCGGGTCATTGCACAGGAGTCATTTGAGACACAAATCATCAGTGAAGGGTTGATTACAAGTTAATGATCATGGAGTGAGAGGCAACGGCTTGTGTGTTTAACCTGAACGCTTCTTACAATATAAATGTGAGCACTTCACGTCCTCCTGATATCGCAATCGCTTCTAGGGGTGTACGATGTGACAATATTAGATGGTGAACGGTTAAAATATCTCAAATCTCTCCGCGATCTGCCTTTACACAGAGATTGTTAGTATCGTGCTACAGTGCACATTCAATCCATTTAGAGCATGGATGCCCGACCTGACCCCTTCGGGACCCAAAGGGTCGGGTCTGGTTCGGACAAATATTTAGGATTGATGCTCGGGTCCGGGTCGGGCTTGGACACTGCGTGATGAGGCGTTAAAACAGCCTCTTGTGCTCGCAGTCAAAAGCAGTTAAAGCAAGCTTGTTGTATTCCTTTAATAAAGGCGTGCTTTCATTGTACAAACGTAAACATGTCATTACTATTGTGAGAAAAAATTGACTTTTACTGTGTCGGGTTTGTGTCGGGCTCGGACATCTTGATGCCTGTCGAGCTCGGTGACTTCTCTGTCGGACACGGGCCGGACTCGGAAAGAAATATGCGGCCTGTTCCGCGCTCTATTGCAGTTCTATGGCTCATACGCGCATCCAAAGTTGTTTGCCCAACCGAAACTTAAAGTCTGTTACACCCCTTCCCTAGAAAGACACACCAATAAACCAATAATAGCAAACAGTAGGTATTGCCTTGGACTCCCCCTTTTTATTTGGCAAGTTATCCAAAAGTCTCTGATTGTACTTGAATACAAGTCTAAACATGTCAAAATTCTTGTTGAATGTTCATACTTTGTAGAATTGCAGATGCACATTTGATTAAATCTGTTGAAAAAGTTACTCTGGTCTGTTATTCTTTCAGTTCTGTTACCTTGTAGGGCTTTAAATTTGAAAATTAGTTTGGTTGTACTATTCAGTAACTTGCATAATAGTCTTAAAAACCAACTTGAAAAAGAATCGTTATAAGATCGTGGATCGTGATCCGGCCTGAAAAAATCGTGATTTGATATTTTTGCCATATCGCCCACCCCTAATCTCTTCCTCTGCGTCTTCTTTGCAACTATTTGATACACACCTTTCAGTAAACCAGTTAAGCAGTAGTGGATGGCAGTGGCTTAATGGTCTTTTGTGGACTAGCTAGCGTTTAGCTCCCGCTGCAGAAGTTGCAAGGGGTGACATGTTGATGTGGTTTTGGTGTGCTGAGCCATTTTCTTCCATGCTATCTGCTAGCATCTCTAGATCCTTCAAAGAACACCACACGCGTCGCACACAGGCCAACATTGCCGTTGTAAAGATGCTGGTCTTTTGGAAATGATCGTCAGTTTTGTGCTTTGTATTTATGATGATGCATATTGCTGTGTCCTGTGCATGCACTGTTCTGATGATGTTTACACTCTTTTAGCCTGGTGTTTACGTGTGCATGTTTCAATGCAAATATTTTTTGTAGGGATGCTATGATATTTTATTATATTTGTTTACAGCTCCAGCACAAATATTGAATATATAAATATTTGGAGCCAGCCGTATTGCCTTGTCTTTTATGGGAAATTAGTATAAATTCACCAAGCATGCATAAAGGCACTCTTAATGTGTGTGTGTGTGTGTACGTGCGCGTGTGTTTATGTGTGTGTGCGTTCTTGCTGACGTCCTGTGTCTCTGTGATCTCCCCTGCAGTGTGAGCAGTGGTTGCGGTCACACACACACAGCCAGGTGGGCTAAACCCCGCCCCCCAGAACTCGCCCCCTCCCCAACTCATCCGCAGGTTCGAGCCCAGCTGTGCCCCGCGGGCCTTGGTTTAGGCACCCGAGAGCACCGGTAAATATGACCTGCCGACTGAACCCCCCCCCCCCCCCCGCCATCATGCCTGCCACGGCTTCCGCCATCTTCAGCCTCCACCCCCCCACCCCCCCCCCTCCATCTGCCACCTGTTCCACCCTTCTGTCGTCGTTTCATTCGCCTCATTTTTTTTTCATTCCTTTTTTTTGCCTTCTTTTTTGTCGCCGTTGTGTTCTTCAGTCGCCCTCTTCAACGTTGACTCGCATTCCCTTCCTCCCTCCTTCCTTTTCTTTACGCAAAACACCCCTCGTTTTTCATCATCATTTCCATTCATTCGGGCCTGCTCCATCTCTGATTAGCTCAGCATGGCCAGTGTTTTCCATCTCTGGACGTCTCCGGTCTTCGCTCGTCCACACACCAGAGCGCTTCGCTAACCTCCCGGTTTAAAGACAAGTGGAACCGCTCTCAACTGACGTACAGATACAGAGACAGAAGCAGTGTGTGTGCTTAAAACAAGAAGATGATCTTATGCTCTAAGAGTCTGCGACCGGCTTAGGTCATGTGACCAGAGGCCTTGCGGCGCTTTGTTGCGTGCCCGGTCTTGCGAAAGTTTGTTTGGCTGCCGTCGTTCCGTTGAGTCGATTCCTGCGGCCACTCACAAGTGGCGTCTCTATACCGTGGTCTGCAGGTGGGTTTAGGGCCCCACCCGATGTACGGACGTCCCGTGGCCCCGCAATCTTTACCTGCTACCAGTGCATGACATATCTCTGTCTCTCTCTGCTCTTTTTCTCTAATTCTGTATTATACATTTACTTAATTATTCAGATGTAATCTATCTACGCTAAATTACAAATGGGTCTCAAAATATTAGAGGTGACCAGCAAAATTATTCCATCACATTGTTTTTATGTGTACGCTCACACTCATCCTTGTGTGTGTGTGTGTGTATATGTTTGTGTGTGTTAGGGAGGGGGAGGGAGGGAGAGAGAGAGAGAGAGAGGGGAGGAGAGAGAGAGAGAGAGAGGGGAGGAGAGAGAGAGAGAGAGAAGGAATTTCACTTATGATTGGCTGAGAGCTGGCGGACATTTTCCATAGTCAGCCTGCTCAGTGGTTGGTCGAGAGACACCCCTCCCCTACTCTCTCTCTCTCCATCTCTCTCTCTCTATCTTGCCTCTGACTTTCTGTTGCCTCTCTCGCCCCCTAAGTACAGTAGCACTGTCACAGTAATGATGATATCTTGTTGCTTTATTACTCTGGGTCTAAACTCCAGTGCGTGTCTGTGTGTGTGTGTCTGTCCGTCTGTATGCGTGTGTGTGTTTGCCCAGTGCTGAACTGATTCAATCAAACACACATTTGTCAATCTGTAACCAAGCAGAACTTCAGAAAGACTGTTTAACCCTCAGGTGGAACGCGAGAGAACTCACACGAACACGCACGTACACACACACACAAGGTAGATGGGGACAAAGCCTGAAAGACGAGGTGAAGCAAGGAAGAAATAAAATGGGAGGAGAGAAGGGGAGGGAGGGAGGGTTGAGTGAAGAGACGGTTTCAAACGTTCACTTCAGAAACATAACGCTACAATTACACAGAAGAGGGTAAAGCGGGTTCAGATGACACGCGTACTCGCTAGTGTACACATTCCGGTTCAGGTGTGGGATTCTCAGGCCAAAGATGACACAGAGGTGGGTCGGAACGGGACAAGGTACCAAACTGAACCAGAAGTCGTAGATCGGACCAGGCACCGCCCCCCCCGCCATGTAAACATAGAGTGGCATCGATAGTTTAACCTTTGGAAGGGGGAGAGGTGGGGAGGGGAGGGGGAGACCTGGGGTAAAGATAGACAGAAATGGGGGGGGGGGGAAGCACCACCGCCCCCCTTTCTCTCTCTCTCTTTCGCTCAGAGAGAGAGAGAGAGAGAGAGAGAGAGAGGGAGAGGGCGAGAGAGAGAGAGAGAGAGAGAGAGAGGGGTGTGTGCTACCTGTGTGTGTGTGTGTGTGTGTGTGTGTGTGTGTGTGTGTGTGTGTGTGTGTGTGTGTGTGTGTGTGTGTGTGTGTGTGTGTGTGTGTGTGTGTGTGTGTGTGTGTGTGTGTGTGTAAATGATTGGTGTCGTTTGGTGTGGATTTAACAAGTTAGGGCAAAGTACTGTCAGCTCAAGAGAGCGGGGGAGGGGGAGAGAGAGGGAGGGAGGGAGGGAGGGAGGGCGGGGGAGGTAAAGGAGAGTGGAGGATGGGTATTAACAGCTGAGTGTGAGATGGAGGAGAGCTGAGGATGAGAGGAAGAGACGAGAGAGGGGGGAAGGGTGCCTTCAGTAGACGGGGAGAGAGGCTGTCATTAATCTCTCTCTCCCTCTCCCGCACACACACACACACACGCACACGCACACACTCCTGGAGGCCCGAAAGTGTTCTCTTGTGACCTGGGAGGGAATTTGTGTTTCCTGTTGCAATTTAGAGGAAGAGCGCCCTATGCTTCGATGTTTTGTTTTGTGTTTTCTGGTAATGCTAATTAAGTGTCGTGTCATCGACCATTCGGACAAAAAAATTTAAATGACGGAGGTGAGATAAGCGGTATGTGAGAGAGGGAGACATTGGACTCACAGATATGTTACTTGTTTATGGAGCCACGTTACTGCATAAATTAGCTTGAGCTTTAGTCTCCTATGCTTGAATTGCTGTACAGTGCTACAGCCACCTCTAGTGAGAATAACTTGGGACACTGTTAGCCATCTTGGCTTTATAAGCTTCATAGGATAATCGTGTGAAAGTGTTCAACTGTCACTTAGCTTAGCATAATTAGCACCAGATGTTTTAAATCATGTTTTTCATCAGCAGAACAATTGTAGACATGAAACAATGACCATGTATATTAACATTAACGGATTATACATTTGTCTTTGTAATAACCATACAGGTTACATCCTACTTTTTACTAACATTTATGCCTTTAGGTGAGGTTTTCAGGTGGTCTGATCCACAGGTGTAAAGGAATGTCGCTTTTTTTACATTGTGTGTGTGTGTGTGCGTGTGTGTGTGTGTGTGTGTGCG
>NC_082404.1:4914282-4979282 GCF_031168955.1 Gadus macrocephalus | reverse complement strand
CATCTATCAACGCCATGATGTCAGCGGTGATGTCAGCGGCCGGGACCATAAATGGGGAAGACGCAGACCCCGACAGGTAGCTCCCAGAGACCCCCCCCTCATCATAGAGGCTGCTAGACTAAGGCCCAATCCCATTTCTACCCCTTACCCCTTACCCTTACCCCTTCAAAACAAGGGGGAGGGGTAAGGGGAAGGGGTAAGGGGTAGAAATTGGATTGGGCCTAAATGTCATCTGTTCGTAGACAGCAATAGAAGTGCATGCCAGTGATGGTAAGCATATATCAAGGATGTCCTTAATACTTGGTATTTTCTCAGACACTCGACATTTCAACGAATGTTAGCAACTTTCTAGCAGGCTGGAACGGTTACTGTGTTGGCATGACGACGTCTGATCTCCTCCGACTCTGCTTTTCCTCTTAGCTCCTCCCCCAACAAGTCCACACCCACCAGAGGAGGAATAACCAACCGAAATGTCCGTCGTAACCCGGTAGGCCAAGACACACACACGGGCACGCACGCACGCACGCACGCACGCACGCACGCACACGCACACGCGCACGCACACACACACACACATCTTTCAGAGTACATTGTTTATGAAGAATCGATTCAAGGAAGATTGTCAATAGGAATATTTCTTAGTGGATCACTCGCATTAGGGTACAGACCAACTTGCACAAAGACGCACACCCACCTGTACCGTGCCTACAGCGGCTGTGCATTTTTAATTGTCCCATCATGCATTGCTGCATTCCACACAACAACTTTTTATGAAGAGGAAAGGGTCAGGTGTGTGGGCTTGATTGGGAGACATTAGTGGCATGCATGATGTGGTGTAAAAGCTCTATTAGAGACCCGTTTTGGGGTCTGAATTTCAAGTCAATACTTGATGAGATCCGATGGCCGACATATTCTCTATCCCATTGACATTTTTTCTTTCTCTTTTTCTTTCATTTTTTTTTTGCAGGAGGCCAAAGATGAAACTTGCACGCACATCTGCCCACTGTGCAACAAGAACTGTCAGTCACAACACCAGCTCACCATGCATATCAGACAGGTAAATACCGCCAACACTGAACCTAGCATAGATATCTGAACGATGCAGGCAACATGGAGTTGAGCTTCCGAATGTGTACAATATCTGTTGTGAGTGCCCAGTGTCGCCTGCCATGTGGCCCCGGCTGGACCGGAGGAAGCACGTAGCGAATAGCTCGCCTTTCTATTCATTAGAAATCGTCGTCGAAAGAGAAATCCAAAATGTGTCCTCCATAATATGTTGACTTAACTCCCTCTCTTTTCTTTCCCTCTCCTACACGCTACCCTCCTCTCTCTCCTCCCCTGATCTGTCCTCCCCCCTCCCCCTCCACCCCTCTCTCCTCCCCCCTCCCCTCCCCCCCCCCCCTCTCCTCCACAGCACAACGCGGACACCGGGGCCACAGACCACTCCTGCAGCATTTGTGGGAAGTCGCTAAGCTCCGCCTCCTCCCTGGACCGCCACATGCTGGTGCACAGCGGGGAGCGGCCCTACAAGTGCTCCGTCTGTGCACAGACGTTCACCACCAACGGGAACATGCACCGGTACGAATGCACACGTGCACATATGCACATATGTGCACGCACGAAAAAGCGAAACTCAATCATTCATCAGCGATGTCTAGTCTCATGTTGGGTGTGTGGTAGTTAGAAAGGAAATGAGGAGACCCCACACTCGCAATCTTCCCCCTTCTAATCTTAACACACACACACACACACACACACACACACACACACACACACACACACACACACACACACACACACACACACACACACACACACACACACACACACACACACACACACACACACACACACAGACAGACAGACACAGGCTCGTAGTACCGGCACCCAGCATGCTTGGCTGGTAACAGTTAAATACTCACTTCCTCTCCCAGAGGTTGCACATGTATGTGTGTGTGTCATAGTGTGTATCGGAAAACAAGTGTGTAACAAGCGAGTCCTTTTTATGCTCGCTTTGTTTGTTTGAAAAAAGAGACCATTCAAATCTGAACACTTGAAGCAATAGCAGAGCTCTCCTTCCATGGACTGGGCCAATAGAAGAACCCTCTGATGCTCTCTGTTGATGCCCTCTACAGTTTCACTCTCAGCCTGTGAATGATCACCAGCAACATCAGCAAAATGTGGCTATTCACTGTCCGTCTGCCTGTCTGTCTCTCATCCTGTCTTCCCCCTATGAACAGAAAAGCATCTTTCTTTCTTCCCCTTTATTTTTCCCTTTTGAATAAGTGAATGTGGTATATACTACAGTATTAATTGAGCGGTGCAGTGAATAATACAGTAGTTGTCTCTCTGCTGCTCATGGCATGTCATTGTGTGGGCCGTATGGAATGGCTGTAGGCCGATGGCTGAGAGAGAGAGAGAGAGCGAGAGAGAGAGAGCGAAATATCATCATTTAGCGTGTTTTGAAAAGATGCACGTGGATGTTCCACTCTGCCCCCAGGGTGATGTAGTTTGAAAGTTGATGATAGTAGCAAAATAGTTCCTTGTTCCTGCGAAATTAAGATGAATAAAGAGGGAGGAAGTTTGTTTTCTCTCTTTACCTCCCCCGTCTTCCCTCGCTCTGTCTGTTTCTCTCGCTCTCTCTCTCTCAACATCTTTCCTTGGGGTGGTCTCACTGGATGGATGATAGGTGTCTGTTAGAAGTATCCCCAAACCTAAAAGAGGAAGAAAAAAACCAACGAATGAAGAGGGAGGGCTGGTGAGAAAGGCCAAGAAATAGGAAACTGAAGGAGAGAGAGAGAGAGAGGGAGAGAGAGAGGGAGAGAGAGAGGGAGAGAGAGAGAGAGAGAGAGAGATAGAGAGAGAGAGAGCTCACATGTGCGCGGTCCTGCCGGCTGCTGCGGTGTGTTGTGAGGGCAGTTGGCCCAGGTTGCCATGGCAAGGCATCCCATTAGCCTATTATGGGCTGTGAGCCCGGCCATGATTGGCTTAGCGGACGCCGCTCGTTTGAGCTGCCGGAGGAAAGTACAGCCGTCTCCTCTTTTGTTGCTGCTTCTTATGGGATAGAGTGAAGGACATCGTGCTACTCAGTCGCTGTGTTACCCCCTACGTATCTTATGTTATTTACATAACAGAACTGCATCACATGCATAGAAACTTTCCATCCATCCAAATGTTCCCGTAGCATTAGTTTGAGTGCGGCCAGACGTTTGGTCCTCAGTGTGTGACTCCCCCCTGTCCTGTGCTCGTGGTGAGGTTGCTGAGCTGGCTGGATGGCTGAGCGACTGACTCGACGGCGCCCCCAGTGGGGGACTGCAGCGGGCTGTGATCAGGCCTGAGGGCAGGGAGCCTCTCTGACCCGTTTAGCCTTCAACCAGTTCCTAAACAACCGAAGAACACACATTTCTCTCCTTACTTTTCTCCTCCTCCTCTTCTATCCTGCCCTGTTCCTCTTCACTTGCCCCCCTCCCCCCATCTCCTCACACACAACTCCCCCACCCTCCCCTTCCTCCCTCCTTCACTGGGTGTAAATTCGATACCTAAGATACCAGCACAGTCCAACTGGCCAAGTGACCTCTCTCTCTCTCTCTCTCTCTCTCTCTCTCTCTCTCTCTCTCTCTCTCTCTCTCTCTCTCTCTCTCTCTCTCTCTCTCTCTCTCTCTCTCTCTCTCTCTCTCTTCTCTCTCTCTCTCTCTCTCTCTCTCTCTCTCTTTACATACATACATATATGTTGGGTCACATGCTAAACCAACTGCTGTTTCCACTGCAAGTGTGTTGGTCGTGGACCTCTCACATGGTCTCTCTCTCTCTGGCCTACGCTGGGTTTTGTTGTAGAGAAGTTCTTCTGCAAACACCCCGCCCCCCCCCATTATTAGCCAAACTAGTAGAACATGAATGTAGCTCTGTTGTTTGGAACGGTTATATGTATTTGATGTTACCTGTACCCTGTCCATTTTGGTCTTACCACTGATACCGTTGATGTCGGATCTAAACAAATGTGGACTCACTCTCTCTGCTCGGCCTATGTGTCTCTCTCCACTCTATCTACCCTCTCTATCTACCCTCTCTCTCTCTCTCTCTCTCTCTCTCTCTCTCTCTCTCTCTCTCTCTCTCTCTCTCTCTCTCTCTCTCTCTCTCTCTCTCTCTCTCTCTCTCTCTCTCTCTCTCTCTCTCTCTCTCTCTAGGCATATGAAGATCCACGAGAAGGACCCGACCACCTCCCTGCTCCCGGTCAGCCCCTCCTCCCCTGCCAAGCGCCGCCGCCCCCCCAACAAGAGGAGGCTGGGCCTGGAGGACGAGCTGGGAGAGGAGCCGCCCAGCAAGAAGGTAGGAGACACACACACACACACACACACACACACACACACACACACACACACACACACACTCACACACCTAGCTATAGTGACTTTCTTGCACAGCAGCACTGACACACACAGGCTTGTGGAGGATCCTGGAGGTGAAGGATGCCTAGAGTAGTGGTGAGCTACAGGGTCAAACTGTCGTCCTGTGCGCGTGTGTAGGTGCTGGAGGAGGGCCTTCCTGAGGAGGTGAGCTCCGTGAGAGAAGGAGGAGCAGGAGGAGCAGGAGGAGAAGCAGCAGGAGGAGGAGCAGGTGGAGGAGGAGGTGGAGTAGAGGAGCTCCTTCCCTGTCCAATTTGCTTCAAGACCTGCACCTCCCGCCATGATCTGGATGCCCACATGGATGCACACCCCGACACCGCACTCAGGTACACAAACACGCATACACACATACACACACACACACACACACACACACACACACGTGCACGTACACAGACACACACGCAACGAAGCGGGAACTAGCTGTTCTGGGCCTGCCCGAGGTTGACTGTGTGTGTGTGTGTGTGTGTGTGTGTGTGTGTGTGTGTGTGTGTGTGTGTGTTGAAGGGGGGCAGCATTGGAATTAGGGTGGTGTTTGTTGGGAAAAGGGGTAGTTGGGTGGAGTGAACAAGGTGTGGTTAATGAGTTATCAGGGGAGGATGAGTGAGAGAGGGAGGGAGAGGGAGAGAGGGAGAGGGAGAGAGAATGGTGACCAGTTGATGATGGGGGATCACAAGGATTCAGTGTGTGCTTGGCTGAGCATCGTCACCATGACGACGAGCTCCCCCCATCCACACACACTTGGTGTCCATGGTGATGCAACTCCTTCAACTTAAAAAACAGACAGACAGACAGACACACATACACACAGACAGAGACACACACAGAGACAGAGACAGAGACAAACATTCACAGACACATACACACAGACAGAGACACAGAGAGACAGACACACACAGAGACAGACACACGCATACACGCTCATGCATTAAACTCAGAACTATGTGTGTGTGTGTGTGTGTGTGTGTGTGTGTGTGTGTGTGTGTGTGTGTGTGTGTGTGTGTGTGTGTGTGTGTGTGTGTGTGTGTGTGTAACCTGTTGCACAGTGACTGGCATAGATATTCATTGATGCATGAATGAAAACAGTAGTTGTTGAAAATAAAATAAAAATTAACTTTACTGAGAGCCAGAGAGAAGGTGATCTGGAGGACAGACGTGGTCTGGGCGGGGGTCCCTGTTAATCAGTGTGTGGGCGGGAGAATGTGGGACCAAGTGGAGATGAACCCCAGGAGTAAATGATATAGAGATGCTTGGGTCAACGACACACTTCCCTGAGAAGGAAGCTGAGTGGTCATGTCTTATGGGCCACAGCCGCTGTCAACCCATGTACCACAGCCCAGGTAACTCCCAGCTGGCTGCTGATTGGTTATTCATGTTGATGGATGGATGGAGCGGCAAATGATATAGTGTGGACGGGAAGGTTTTCATTGGGAGGAGCTATCCGACTGGCCGTCGAATGCCAGACTAACTGGCCCTTAAGAATCCAACACTTAGCAGGCCTAGCACACACACACACACACACACACACACACACACACACACACACACACACACACACACACACACACACACACACACACACACACACACACACACACACACACACACACACACACACACAGGCTAATTATTTGGCCTTTAGCTAACCTCTTATAGATTAGGCTATGCTTGCAGATTGGTTTGAGAATGGGCACACACACACACACACACACACACACACACACACACACACACACACACACACACACACACACACACACACACACACACACACACACACACACACACACACACACACACTCTTAGATAATTATCTGGCCCCAAGCCCTCTCTGGGATTAGGCTGCCTTTACAGATTGGTGGGAGAGACACACTGCGCATCCATCCTCGCATCCAGTCATGAGCGACAAGCTCTCCTACTGACGGAGAAGAGAGGGATGGAGGGATGTGAGAGGGATGAGAGAGAGATGGAGGGATGGGAGAGGGATGGAGGGATGAGGAGAGAAGCTGATGAGAGAGAGAGAGAGAGACAGAGAAAGAGAGAGAGAGAGAGAGAGATTAACTAGTGGCCGGGCTACATATGGTACTGTGTGTGTAAGCTGTGGGTAATCCACTCAGACACCTTGTCAGAGGATTCTTGGGGGGCAGAAGAGGGGAACACACACACACACACACACACACACACACACACACACACACACACACACACACACACACACACACACACACACACACACACACACACACACACACACACACACACACACACACACACACACACACACACACACATAAGGACACGGACACAGGATGTGTATTGATAAGAGTCTGTGACTGTGGCAGACATTGAGCAGCTGTCTCTCGGCGTGCTGCACGCACACTGGCCAGCACACACAAACTGAACACACACACATGATTAACTCATGCAAAAACACACACACACACACACACACACACACTCACAAACTTGAGAAACAATGCCATCTAGTGTTCCAGTTAAATTTATTTATTTATATACATTTTATAATGTGTGTGTGTGTGTATATGTATATATATATATATATATATATATAATTAAACATTTTGAATTATGTTTTTTTTTACGTGTATGCATTCTGTAAAAAAAAGATATATCAACTTCTAAATGATGTCAAAAGATAAGGCCTACGACTCCTAAGAAGACCTTACTCGAGGTAACTGACCGCGTGCGGTAGAGCTGACCTCCGTCGTGCCCCCCCCCCTCCAGGTGTGACCTGTGCTGTGTGTCGTTCCGCACACACCGCGGCCTGCTGCGCCACAACGCGGCCGTGCACAAGCTCCTCCCCCAGGACCCGGCCGGCCGGCCCTTCATCCAGAACAACCCCTCCATCCCCAGCGGCTTCAACGACCTCGCCTTCATCGACTTCTCCTGCAAGAAGTTCACCCACATCGCACAGGTACCCACACCGGCCTGGACAAGACCAGACCGGACTAAACTGGACCCAGACCGCGCCAAACTGGACCCAGACAAGGCCAGAACAGACCAGATCAAGACTAGCCAAGACCGGACTCGACATAAACTAGACCCCGACCGGACCAGACTAGTGTAGACCAGTGTTTACACTACTGTAGACTGTTTCTAGGGAGGTGCCTGTTGAGTGTTGATGACATAAAGGAGGCAAATTGAATTAATTTATTCATTTCATTGCTGTTTAATTATTTAAATGACATTTTATTAGCCTTATTGAATTTATATTATTCTTTATTTTCCACTCAATACTCGAGGCCGCAATCGGAAGGAAGGGTTAGATTTAGCCTTCTTTATCAGATTTTGTACCAATATTTAGTACCATAGCGCGATGGAAGGGAACCTTTACGAGACTTTCATCCCTCCCTCCCCTCCCCTCCCCCACCAGGTGTGGTGCGAGACCAACCTGCGTCGCTGCGTCAGCAAGTTCCACCGCTTCGTGTGCGAGGCGTGCGACAAGGCCTTCCCCCTGCGCTCGGCCCTGGACCTCCACAAGACCACCACCCACCCCGGCCAGCCAGCAGGGGGCGCCCCGCCCGCCAAGAGCCAGGAGAAGACGCCGACCGCGGTGGAGGAAGGCCCGCCCACGGCCAAGTCCCACTTCCTGGAGTCGCTGGGCCTCCAGCACGTATCCAAGGTAACGGCACGAGACTCTGTGGGGACGAATTAAATGGTACATTGTTTGAAATATAGGAGAGGGTATCGACTGAAAACTAAATGGCATTAAGTTCAGAAACCCTTGTGCTCTATAACCAGCGGTATGGTTGGTTGTTATTGTTTGTATTGCTGTTGCTTTTAGAGGTTATTCCTATCTGTGAAGTACTTTATATTTGTTGTTTTGTAAAGTGTCCTTAATAATTATTGTGTTGATTAATAATCGCTATGAGGAAGTCTAAGGCATCCGTCTAACCAGCCCGTCCCGGTGGCTTCGCAGGTGAAGGCCGTCCCGTCCGACGACGAGATCCACCAGGCCCACCTGGACAGCATCAAGGTGATCCACGTGGAGCCCCCGTCCGCCAGCCTCCCCCAGGAGCCCAACCCCGCCTTCCTGACCGGAGGCCTCGGGCTGAGCCTGGGCCTGGGAGTAGGAGGGCTGGCCGCCCTAGGAGGCCTGGGCCTGGGCATCCCCGTGCTGGAGGCCTCCGGCTCCTCCCTGCAGGGCCTGTCCCAGCAGGACGCGCTGCGCCTGCTCTCCCTGCAGCCCTTCCCCCGCGGCTTCCTGCTGCAGCCGGAGGGCTGCGGCGCCGGGGCCAGCGCCCCGTCCTTGGGGGTCAAACCCAGCGAGGCCGGCCTCATGGAGCTGGCCGACATCCACCAGATCATCAAGGTGGCGGCCGCGCCCAACCCGACGGGCCTGCCGCCGCTGGCCAAAGCCCCCGCCTACATGGGAGCGCACGGTACGTGTGGCTGGGGGGGGGGAATCATTATCAGTTATGGACCACTGGGCCCTTCAGACAGCCTTCTACCTTCCCCATCATCTGCTTTGACCGGCACCCTGATAAATGTTAAAGAGCCTCTTAACATGGCTTAGTCTCCACTTCATGTTATGTTATGTTAATCACGGTCATGTTAATTCATGTTAATCACATTCCTCTCCCCCCTCCCCCTGTCTCGTGTTCCAGGCCAGAGCCAGAAGCAGATGCCCCCCCTGAAGCCCAAACCGCCCCACACGCCCCGCACCAGCCTGACGGCCTCCACGCCGCCCCCCCTGCAGAGCTCCCAGCAGGCCTCCCTGGGGTGCATGAGCCCCGGCCTGCCGCCGCCCGCGCCCAGCCCCTTCAAGACCCCCGCCTCCTCCTCCTCCTCCTCTTCCTCATCCTCCTCCTCCTCCTCCTCGTCCTCGGCGGCGGCCGGCAGCGGCGGGCAGATGGAGGCGGACTGCATGGGCGACAGCCGCACCCCGTCGTCGGACTCCCCGCCCGTGGCGGCCACGGCCCAGCAGGAGGAGGCGGGGCTCAGCGCCCGGGGCAAGGCGGGCGGCAAGACGCCCGGCAACGGCGGCAACGGCGGCGCCGCCAAGGGCTCGTTCCCGTGCCGCTTCTGCGACCAGGTGTTCGCCTTCTCGGGCGTGCTGCAGGCGCACATGCGCTACCACCTGGGCACGCTGCCGCACCAGTGCAACATCTGCGACTACGTGGCGCCGGACAAGGCCACGCTGATCCGCCACCTGCGCACGCACAGCGGCGAGCGGCCGTACGTGTGCAAGGTGTGCCACTACCCCTTCACCGTCAAGGCCAACTGCGAGCGCCACCTGCGCAAGAAGCACGCCAAGACGTCGCGCAAGGAGATCGAGAAGAACATCAAGTACATCACCTCCGCCGCCAGCGAGGGCGGCATCACCATGGCGACGACGGCCACCGCCACGGCCACCCAGGAGGCGCCGGAGGGCGTCGGCGGCGGCCGGGTCGGCGGCACGGAGACCACCTGCCAGTACTGCCAGGAGAACCTGGGCAGCTACCGGGCGCTGCAGATCCACCTGCGCACGCACGAGGCCAACGGCTGCCAGCGGAAGCCCTTCGAGTGCCGCTGCTGCGGCGCCGCCTTCCTGGCCAAGCGCAACTGCATCCACCACGTGCTGAAGCAGCACCCCGAGGTGCAGGAGCGGGAGATCGAGGAGCACATCGCCACCCTGCTGCCGGCCGCCATGCTGCCGCCGCCCCCCTCCTCCTCCTCCTCCGTGGCCACCGCCACCGCCGCCCGGAGCGGCCCGCTGCCACTGCCGCTGCTCAACGGCCTGGCCCCGCCACCCCGCCACCCCCTGAAGGCGGTGAAGGTGGAGGAGCTGACGGTGTACTCGGTGGCCCCCGGCCCCGTGGTGGACCTGGACCTGGACCAGCCGCTGGACTTCTCGGCCAAGGGGAGCCGTTTGAGGGCGGGCAGCGCGGGCCCCCCGCCCGCCATCAAGGTGGAGAGCCTGTCCCCCACGGGCCCCGACTGCTCGGCGCTGGACCAGCCCATCGACCTGTCGGTCCCCAGCAAGAGGCAGCGGCCGGCGGAGAGGAGGGAGATCAAGGCGGAGCCCAGCGCCTCCAGCATCGTGGAGCAGCAGCTGCAGCTGCAGGCCCAGCAGAGCCTGCAGGCCCAGCAGAGCCTGCAGGCCCAGCAGCTCCAGGCCCTGGCTCTGACCAAGGCCCCCCAGCACGCGGAGGACCCCCTGGGCAGCGCCCTGGCCCCGCTCCACCCTCACCCCCAGCCCGGCTGCTACCAGCTGCCCCCCGGCTCCACCCCGCCCCCCTCCTCCCTCCCCGGCGCCGGGCCCCGGGCCCCGCGCCTCAAGCCCCTGCTGCCCAAGCCCTCGGCGCCGCCCGTCGGCAGCCTGCCGCCCCTGGCCTCCATCGCCCAGATCATCCACTCCGTGTCCGGGGCCCCCGACCTGCTGAAGAGGGAGGCCCCCCCTCTGGAGGCCAAGGCCCTCGCGGGGCCCATCTCCTCCCAGGGGGAAGCGGCCACCGGCCCCGCCCCCGCGGAGGTCCAGAGTGAGGAGCCGGCGGCCGAGACGGCTCCCAGGTAAACAAGCTGCTCTTTCTTCTGTCCGCTTCTCCGTTTGTCCTCTCGGTTGCTCAATGGTTGGGTATTGGTTGCGATAGTGATGCGTGTATTTAAACTGGGGAAGGCCCCAGGTGTCGACACTACTCAAAATGCACAACGCATGAACTGAATCATCAGCTCAGCCATCCCGTAATGACGGCTCTGCTGCCTGTAGAGCGGTCCTGTGTTACATTCTCTACCATCGGTTGAACCCCGGGCGGTACAACCTGGGCCTCCCCTCCACGGCTCCCCAGTAGCTCTCCGGCAGTGGGCCTGGCTGGCTGTGGTCTGACCTCCTCAACCCACCACCTCTTCCTCCCCCCCAGCAGCGGCGGCAGCGGCAGCAGCAGGAAGCGCCCCAGGAAGAAGGCGTCTCTGGCCCGGGAGCGCGCCCGGGCCCAGGCCCTGGGCTCCGGCATCGACCTGGAGTCCAGCGGAGAGTTCGCCAGCGTGGAGAAGATGCTCGCCACCACCGACACCAACAAGTTCAGCACCTACCTCCAGACGACCAGGGCCCCCGGAGAGACCCCCGCCCGCAGAGGTGAGACCGACGGACGGACGGGGCGGGAGGGAGACACGGGGTGGTACTGATGAGTGATCTGCCCCCCCCCCACATAGAGAACACAACTGTTGGCCCACCAAAGCCTTACATGGCCTCAATCCCACAGATCAATGTCAAAGAAGCACACTCCAAGTGACGTTACACGAGTGTGACTCCTTTCTTAAGAGAAGCAAACATACATACAAACCCTAGTGGGGCCAAATGCATTGGGTTGAACTGGCACCCCGTAACGTGAGAGCCAGACTCAGGTGTCCTGTCTGCTTGTCCCGTAGGAGAGGCTGAGGGTCAGGGAGGGGGGACAGGGGAGGACTGCGGGGCGGAGGACAGTAAGCCGGCGGTGATCGGCCCCCAGTCCAAAGGGAAGAAGAATGCCTACTCCAACTCAGTCCAGAAGATGACCTGTCCCTTCTGCCCACGCGTCTTCCCCTGGGCCAGCTCCCTGCAGCGACACATGCTCACACACACTGGTAGGAGCCCAGATACACACACACACACACACACACACATACAAACATATATATGTGTTCACACACACACACACACACACACACACTCTCACACACACTGTTAGGAGCCCTGATACATGCATGCACGCACGCACGCACACACACACACAGAGGTAGGAGCCCTGACGCGCACACACACACACACACACACACACACACACACACACACACACACACACACACACACACACACACACACACACACACACACACACACACACACACCTCTTTCCTGTGTGTGTGTGTGTGTACACACAAGCACCCAATAGCCTCAAGCACCAAGAGTCTTAGCGGGTGCTCCTCCTCACCTCTCCCCCCCCCCCCCCCCCCCCCAGGTCAGAAGCCCTTCCCCTGCCCAAAGTGCGACGCCTTCTTCTCCACCAAGTCCAACTGTGAGCGCCACCTGCTGCGCAAGCACGGTGTGGCCAACCGCTCGCTGCGGCGCAACGGCTCCCTGGGCCGCAAGGACGGCGAGGACGGCTCCCACGACAGCGGAGGTGAGACCCCGGGGCCGCACGCACGCGCACACACGCACACGCACACGCACACGCACACACCCTGGACCCACACCTGGTGTGATCCCGAGGTGGTGGGAGGAGCTTAATTTGATTAATTACGACGTATCAAACGGGTAAAATAAAAACAAACACAATTATTGAATCCGTTCAAACTATTGAACAAATGACTGAAATTGTGAGCAAATGAAATCAAAGGTTGGACGGACGTTCTAAAGTCTAAATTGGGTGCAAACACATTCTTCCTCCAGCAGTCTGCTAACTCTCCATCATCTTGTCTGCATTTTCAACGTAGATCCAACCGACTTTCACACACATGTTTGCTGACTTCAAATATGTAGTCCACATCCATAACAATCTACCCCTATGGTAGACATGTTTAGTCCAATGCTGATGCTCAAGGTTCAAGGTTCAAATTACTTTATTGTCCCCCAATAGGGCAATTTGGCAATTTGTTGATAGTATACAAATCACACACAATATACAAAATGCTAGTCCTAGCAGAAGCGCAGCTCTCTGAACTCTTATGTCCGGTCTCCACAGACAGCCAATCAGACACGGAGCAGACGACCCAAGAGGCCGTCGACCTCAGCAGCCCCCAGTCCGGCTCCGCCCCCTTCCCGGACCAGAGAGCTGGCTCTTTAGACCAGCCCAAACATCGGACATCCTCCAACACTAGCCCCGCCTCCAAGCCAGGCCAAGGTCAGTGGGACACTAACGCTGTCAATCAAAGGCTATTCATTTTAGCTTGTCCTTCTGAATCGAATGGCTCGTATTCTTCGTATTTCAGTAAATGTTTGTTACGTGCGTCCTTATTTGGTTTTAATAGATATGTCGTCTGTTGACATGGTGATTAAACACTTGTTTTGTTCTGTTTCTAGGGTCGAGTTCAGCAGAGCAGCCTCGAAGCATGGATCACTCAGGCCAGCAGGAGGCGCCAAAGAACCGACAGCAGCCGCTACAGATCAACACTAACAATGTGGTTACCAAGGTCAGTCTTGTGTAAACAAAGCTGCATTGACAAGTCCAGAAGGGGTTCTTAAAATCAGTCCACTTTTTTTGGACGTTGTTTAAATATCTCCTCTGCCGCCTCTCCATCCATCCCCTCTGCTCTCTTCGCTCTCCTAGATGGAAAACGAGGACGATGAGGATTGCCATAGCAACAAGAGCCTGGACCTGAACTTCGCCAGCAAGCTCATCGACTTCAAGTTCTCCCCGTCCTCGGCCTCCGGGTCCGGGGAGGGGGAGGGGGCGCCGAGCTCCCGCCCTCCCAGCGCCCACACCAACACCCCCCCTTCCTCCTCCTCCTCCTCCTCCTCCTCCTCCACCCCCTCCTCTGGCCCGGCGCCGGCCGGCCTCCACGAGGAGCAGAGGGCGCCGGCCGCCGCCTCGCCGGGCCCCGCCGCCGCCAAACCGACAGAGTACAAGCACGTGTGCCGTGTGTGCAGCAAGAGCTTCCGCTACGCCACCACCCTGGCCCGCCACGAGAGGGCGCACCTGAGCGAGGAGAGTCCCGCCGCCGGCGCCGGCGCCTCCGGGTCGGAGGTCACGCCGGGGAAAGAGCAGACCCCCGAGGCCGCCACCGAGACCCCCGAAGGGGAGGAGAAGAACGCAGTGCAGGACGAGGAGGAGGAGGAGCAGGAGGACGAGGAGCAGGAAGAGAGGAGGAGGATGAGGAAGGAGGGAGGGGAGAGCGGGGAGTCCGACATGGAGGAGGAGGAGGAGGACGAGGAGGAGGAGCGCAGTGACGAGGAGGGCGGCGCGGCCGAACCAAAGAGCAGCGAGGAGGGCGAGGAGCGCGCCGGGAGCCGCGTGGACAAGAGGAAGAAGATCTGCAGCGTGTGCGGCAAGCGCTTCTGGTCGCTGCAGGACCTGACCCGCCACATGCGCTCCCACACCGGTACGGGGTGCTCCCGCTGCCCTCTGGGACCCTCATGGGACCTGTGTGTTTACACGCTAGCCGCAGGGTCAACCGTTTTGTTGTTTTATACATCGGCTCGTTTTGACATTCACCCGTCTCTTTGATTCTTGTTGTTTGAATACGGTTGTAGGGTATTGTTTTCTTATTAATTTTATGAAATATAGTAACCGAAAACAATTAATTTTTTTAATTATGGTTAATCAGGCAGCGCGTGAACATCATGACTGTGGGTGGCCCCCGTTCTGACTCTCTGTCTCCCCCTGCAGGCGAGCGGCCGTACCGCTGCCAGACGTGCGAGCGCACCTTCACCCTGAAGCACAGCCTGGTGCGCCACCAGCGCATCCACCTCAAGCCCCGGGGGGCCGACGGCCCCGAGGCTGCGGGGCCCCACGCCGGGGGCGCCGGCTCCGCGGGGGCCGACGACGCGGGGGCCGACGACGCCAGCGAGTACGGGGACTCCGCCTTCACCCCCACCTCCACCTGCACGCCCTCGGAGAACGAGAGCGAGGGAGGCAGCGCCGCCGGGGTCGGAGGTCGAGGAGAAGTGGGCGGGGACGAGGAGGAGGAGGAGGAAGAGGAGGAAGTGGAGGAAGAGGAGCGGGAGGAGCAGAAGTTGTCTGAACCCGCTGGTGAGTTGAAACAAGAACCAGAAGTGGCCGTAGAGAAGAAGGACGTGATGGAGGAAGAGGAGGAGGAGGAGGGTGCACAATCTGAGCCGGAGGAGAATCCTTTGGAGGCCGCCGTCGCGTCCCCTGGAACAGAACCGGCCCCAGAGTCCAGCCAACCCAGCGGCCCCCCCACCCCTCCAGCGGACCCCCCCGCCACCCCAGACACCACGGGGGGCTCAGAACCTCCTCCTGCAGAACAGGCTCCGCCTCCCGCGACCGCCGAGCCGGCACCTACCAGCCCAACCCCCGCCGCCGCCGACACCGAGGCGACCGCCTGCGACACGCCGGATCCCCCCGCCGTTGCCATGGCAACCGCCGCCGCCCCGCCCATGCCATTAGATACGCCCGCCCGGGAAGTAGCCCCGCCCTCAGCCCCGCCCACAGCCCCCCCTCACGCCTCCACGACCTCGGAGCGGGAGATCCAGCCGCCGACAGAGCACGTGCTGCCCAGCGCAGACTCTCCCCTGGTGGGGGCGGAGTGAGGCTGCTCAGCCCCCCCGCACACACACACACACACACACACACACACACACCCCCTGCTCCTCTACCTCTCAGCAACCGCCTGGTTCTCTGGAGGTCGGGACAAACCTAACTATCGTCACCAGAGTGCCATATCGACGCGACCACGAATTTAACGCGCCACCATCGATGACGACGATGATGATGATGATGATGATGATGATGATGATGATGATGATGATGCCTATGACAATGGTGATGTAACAGAGAGTTTGGACAGAGACTCAAACCTCTTATCCTTGAAGTGCCTTACTACTTGTTCCTCTTCTTTCACATGATTTACTTGTCAATCTTTATCTACAGTATATTGGGGAGTGGATCCAATTTTAAAGCTTTTTATGATTGCGCAAAACAATGTTTTTTTTTTCATTTTTATTATTGGTTTTGCCAATCGATAATTTCAGCAATAAAATAATACATTTATCCTTGATTTTTGTATGAGAATTCATGATCAAGTTTGCGGACGCAGGCAGATTGTGGCGATCAGCCCGTTCGGTGTGAGGCCGTGGGGCTCACCTGACTTCTACATCGACCAATCACAAACACTCTTGCTGCAGACTAGGAGGTCTTTTCAAACTGGAATGTATGCAATATGGCGGACAGTCGGAGAGTCAAAACGGACGGACAGACATTTGGACTTCTCTCTTTCTGCGGACCTGCTTTTCTGAGTAATTCTTTTTTTTGTTGAAAAGACTGCCGTCGTGGTTCTCCGAAGCCGTTTTTGTTGAGTTTTTCCTGACGCAGGGTCAGTCAAGTGCATTGAGAAACAAACAAACCAAAACTTTATAATGTAACTGATGTCATCCCAACGGGCCTCGCTCTGTGAAGGAACAGGGCTGCAGGTTGGATATTTAGTTTATTTTCTTCTTCCTTGTTTCACTATTAATCTTAGTCGCCCGGAAGCGTATCACTCATTGACAGATTGATATGGGCAATATTTGCCCCTCCCCCTCCTTCCCCTATGCATTCTGGAGGTTGGTTTATGTTCATATTTTCTCATCTGTTTCAGTTGATTCCACATGTACATTAACTGTATTGTGTGTGCGTGTGTAAGGCATGTCTGAGTTTAATACTAAAGTATTTTTGTGTTTGGCTCTTAGCGGGCTTTGTTTTTTGATGAGGAAGTTGTCTGTCAAGTTGGATGTTTTCTATTTTATAATGAACAAATCTTTTTTCTCTAATTTTCTACGATTATTGTCTTGAGTGTGTGATCTGGTTAGGCCGTCTCATTACCATCAGCCCCCCCCCCCCCCAGTAGTGTTTGTAGAGAGACATGACAACACTGTGGTTTTGCTTGCCCTCCAAGGTTACTCACAGGGAAAGCACTAGAGTGGTTCTCCTAAAAACCTCTGTGTATGAATAGTTGACAATCTGCAAAAAAAAACAAGTCTTCAAACAGGTCTTCCACATTTCTAACCTTCACCGGGCTGACCAAGGGGCAAACTGACGCTTGCTGAGTCCCCACATCATTGTTTGATTCATTTTTTTATTCTAAACCTTCTGATCCACAAAATGATTTTCCATTGATCTGGCATCAACCTCAGGCTCATTATGCCCCTTAAGTTTGACAAGAAGGTCTACACTTCTGGTCTTTTCTTTGTCTCGTTGGCAACGTTCTAGACAATATGAATTGAAATGAGACCTGTGAACTGTGGTTTTTAAGCCTTAAACACGCCAGTGTCCTTAATCTCGGAGCGGTTCTGACCGTCTTGCTTCTGCGGTTGGTTTGAGAGCCGTTGATGTACTAGAGGGACGTGGAGGCTTCCAGGGCACCGCGTCCCGCTACGTCAACACTGAACGGACACACCGCTTCCACTGTGTCCGCTAACACGCGTTACAAGGGCTAAAGGACCTGCGCTGACTGCAGAGCTAGCTATGTGGACTTGATTCTCTTCATATAAACTCTTGTTTCACGTGAATGCAACTCCGTGGTGCATTCACAACCCCCAGACATTGACTGGGGATAACAGGATCGTAGCGCGACAGCTGTTTGGCAAACTGAGCAGCAATGACGACATGGGCCTGCTGGGCTTACTGCAAAAACTGGCAGTAATATTGCACAAAACGACTACTTCTACAACTAATATCAACGACCACAATACTCGACTTTTCTACTCGACTGGTAATAAGATGTATTGTTAACAATGAGTACGTTTGGGTTGGACTTCTGAAGTACTTTGACTCTCTTAGAATGATTTCACTTAAATAAGCTGTCAAACGGACTGAGCCTGGTTCTCCTCCCCAGGCCCGTTGGCGCCATCTAGTGGTGCTGCCAAGGTAGTACAGTATTCCATTACTCGGCATGTCCTCTGCAGCGGAGTCCAAAGCAGTTCTAAAGGCCTCAGAGTCTCTGCTCCTCTGAGTCTCCTCTCCGCTATCTCTGCCTGGCCCTTTCTGTCTCAATAACCTTTTAGTTCAGCTTTAAATCGTTTGTGTGTGTGTGTATGTGTGTGTTGCTATGCACGGGCATGGAAATACTGGAGGTTCATTTCAATGCACATGGACAGTTTTTTTAATTGTATTTATTTAGAGCCCGGATGAATATGTCTGTGTGTGTGTGTGTGTGTGTTGAGAGAGAGAGAGAGAGAGAGAGAGAGAGAGAGAGCGAGGGAGAGAGCGAGGGGGGGCGGGGGGGCGGGCAGGGCAGGGGGGAGGTTAAGGGCAGTCTCGACATTGACTTGAGAAGAAGCCATGTATTAAATATATAACAACAATGCTGTAGATTTGTTTTGCATACTGTTGGGTTTTTAGTTGTCTTTCTGTTTTTTTCCAATGTGTAGACTAACTGCCCTCTGAATTGTGTTTGAGGCGGCTGTTGGGAATAGAACTAGCAATAATGCATTATCTCTGAATCCAAAAAGCTTTATGTAGATCTCATGTATGTGAGTTGATAACAATCTGTCTGGTTCTGTTTATTTTTTTTTTTTTGTTTGGCTAAGAATTGATTTTCTGTTTTTGTTTTTCAATACAATAGGCTATATACATAAATATATATATATATATATATAAATATAAATATAAATGCATATTAAACTGTGAAGCTCCAATGTGTTCAGTTAAGGGTAGGGTAGGCTGTAGGTGATTCTTTATTCGTTTTTGCATGTCAAGCGAATTTGTTCATTCATGAATAATTGTTTCTTTGCTTTCTCCGTATATACAAATATATATGCATATATATGTATATACATGCATAAATGTGTATATATATATGCATATATGTGTATATATATGAATCTTGCTCTCAGGGTCTCTATGAAATCCATTATTCAGTTTTCCCCCCCTAGTTTCCCGAGTTGCCAGGTGCCCCCACCCCCTTTAAGTTGTGATTATTCTACTATTTTTGTTTCTTATTTTAATGATGATTCAGAACTGTCAATCACTACATCAAGCACTTGACTGTGAAGTGGGCGTGGTCAGAACAGGAAACGGAACAGCTAGAACGTTAACGGTTCGCCCAGTGAGCCGCCGATCGTATTTTTTATTTTACATCTGCCAGCACAAACAACTGATGGGTTAAAATATCGGGCTTGAGTTCCTGATGGTTGGTTTTGGACTTGGTTCGGTTAGCGTCATGGTCATCCCGGGACCGTCCTCGGGCCGACCTGCTGGGTTTGTGGTTTGGGGTCTGGTCCGACGGGCCGCCCAGGGGGTTTGAACCCCCCGGGGTTTCAGGCTGTAGCTATACTGACATTGGCTGTGTCTTCCTGGCACTGATGTGCAAGGGATCGCTCTCCTCTTAAAGACACACACACACACACACACACACACACACACACACACACACACACACACACACACACACACACACAGAGAGGACCTCAGTCAGTTATGTATGAGCGTGCGCCACGTCTGGAACGCTGACCTTGTTCTGTATGCAACTCATTTAAGAAAAAGAGCAATAAAGATAACATTAAATGAAATGTGTGAATCAAACCAATGTGGTTGTTGCCCTTTATTAATGTGTTTAATATGACTAAGATTATTATTGTATGGTGGTAATCTTGCCCTTGGACTCTCTGCCCTTTCAAAGACAGCCAATCTGAAGCTGCTATAAGGAACCTGCATGAATGACAGGATAAGATCAGAGTCATGCCGAGAGATGGATATTATTGCAAAGATACTAGGCACTATAATAACATGCTCTTCAGTACTGCACTACCAATATCGGATCTTTATAGATAGTACCTATCAATTTCATAATGTAGAACAGAGTATTGTGTTACATGAATGTCCAAATCTACTATACAAATCTACTGCCACCTCTCTTGAATCTGATTCTTGCTCTGTGGACTTTCCTGAAGTTTGCACCTCCTGTGCGGTCACTCGTGCAAGGAGTAGTACCCGAAGAGGGGAACGGGAACTAGAGTCTGTGAACTCTGCTGATTTAATTTTGCCTCTGTTACCACCTACTTTTCCCGTGAGGAGGTTGTGGCAGCGCAAAAGGAAGATGAGGACTTGGTTGGCCTTTTTGCTGTTGTTTTGACAGGGGAAGAGCAGAGAAGTGCAGCAAATGGATATTTCGTGGTTGAAAACCTGTTGTCGCGCAAATGGTCTCAGTTCAACGGTGAGGTTGGGGATCCAGTAATTCAAATTGTGATGCCGAAACCATGTCGTAATGTCATCCTGCAGACGGCACATGGTGACGTGGCAGGTCATTTTGGTGTTCGCAAGACACATTTGCGGTTGTTGCAGCATTTTTGTTGGCCTAGGATGAAGCGAGACGTTGCTCAATTCATAAAAACTTGTCATATTTGTCAACTGGCAGGGAAAAACAATCAGTCAAATAAGCCGGCACCTCTTTGTCCAATTCCATCGCTGGGGAAGCCTTTTGAGCACATTATTATTGACTGTGTGGGCCCCCTTCCTACTTCTAAGTCGGGTTGTGCTTACTTGTTGACTGTTATGTGCCAGTCGACTCGCTATCCCGCAGCCTATCCGCTGCGGAGCATTACAACAAGAGCTTTGGTAAAGTTCCTCACATAGTTCATTTCAATATTTGGCATACCTCGTGTGATTCAAAGTGACCGGGGAAACAATTTCACGTCAACAATGTTTCGAAACGTCCTTAAACAGCTAAAAGTTAAACAACAGTTAAGCAGTGCGTACCATCCCCAGAATCAAGGTGCTTTGGCAAACTTCCACAGTACCTTGAAGTCCCTTTTGCGTGCCTACTGCATTCAGTTAACCAGAGACTGGGAAGAGGGTATTCCATGGCTGTTGCTAGCAGCACGTGAAGTAGTGCAAGACAGCATCGGTTTCAGCCCGAATGACTTGGTGTTTGGTCATCAAGTCCGTGGTCCCCTGTTTGACCGCCGTGCTGTTGAACGTACATTTAGTCCTGGTGATCAGGTCCTGGCTTTGTTGCCGGTATCTAAATCACAATTTTGTGCTAAGTTTGTTGGCCCCTACTCTGTTGCTCGTCGGGTGTCTGCATTGGACTACCTGTTAGATACTCCTGACAGAAAGCGATCTAAACAATTGTGCCACATTAATTTGGTAAAGCCTTACTATTCGCAAAACCCTAGCCCTGGTTCAGGAGGGGGGGAGGTGTCTCCTGTTGCAATGGCTGTCATTGACACTGGGCCTTCTTGTCAACCTTTGGTGGCAGCAGAGGATGAGGAATTTGGCCCTGATGACTCAGTGCTGCAGCCAAGGCTTAATAATTCTGCAATGTTGGGCAACTTAGACACCTTGCCGATTCGCCAACGTTTTTATCGTGTAGGGCCTGATAAACGTAAGGTGGTGGATGCTGAGGTGCAGTATCTGTTGGAGAATGGCTTGGCTGAACCCTCCCACTCTGGCTGGGCATCATCTTGTTTGCTTGTGGCTAAGCCAGACAAAACCTTCCGTTTCTTCACAGATTACCGCAGGTTAAACAAGGTAACTAAGCCAGAATAGTTCCCCCTGCCGAAAATGGACGATTGTAAAGATCAGGTGGGTGCCGCGTGTTATGTTAGCAAATTCGATCTCTTAAAAGGCTACTACCAAGTTAGGCTCACTCCTCGGGCTCAGGAAGTGTCGGCGTTCATCACCCTCTCTGGCCTGTCCTGTACTCGTACCAGGTCATGAGTTTTGGATTGAGGAATGCCCGCGACGTTCGAGATTGATGAATTCGGTGATTGCAGGTCTAGAGGGTGTGCGTTTTACCTGGATGATGCTGTGGTGGCAAGCAACACCTGGTCAGAACATCTCGGCCGTATACGAGCACTCTTCGAACGTTTGGTAGTCGCTAAGCTAACAATAAATGTGGCTAAATGTGAATTTGCGCGTGCCACCGTAGTCTACCTTGGGAAAATAGTAGGGCAGGTTCGTTCAGTGAGTGCGAAGGTGTTAGCCATCGACCAGTACCCCCCGCCCACTACTAAGAAAGAACTTCAGCGATTCTTGGGAATGGTGGGTTACTACAGAAGTTTCTGTTGTAATTTTTCAACCGTGGTTTGTCCGCTCACGAACCTCCTGAAAGGAGGGGTGAAATTTGTTTGGACTGTAGAAGGCCTATTGGCCTTCTACAGTCAAGGACTACAGTCAAGGACTTCAAGTCAAGGACTTCCAAAAACATAGTATCATTGGCACTGAGGAACACTCCGGTACCTCTCTCTGAGCCTCACACCACTTTGCAAATATCTTCCACTTGTTAGCATAAAGTGCCCTGGTGGAGGGAGCTCTTGAGTCTATGATGGTTTGAACTACCTCCTGGTCACATTCCATTAAAAGTGGATCAGGCCCCTCAAGGGCCAAACCCATAGCTGCAGGCACTCTGGTCTGGGGTGCCAGATGTGTCCTCCCAGCTGTGAGGGCAGGTCCCGCCTCTTCGGCAGGCACCATGGACCTCCATCCAGCAGCCTGTACATTACTGGAAACCAAGGTCTCCCTGGCCAGTTTGGGGCAACCAGCAGGAGTCTGTGGTTCCCCTTCTGAGCTCTGTGTAGAGTTAACCCAATCAGTGGAAGTGGTGGGAAGGCATAAAGGACCTGACGTGGCCATGGATGTGCCAAGGCATCCTGTCCCATCGGAGTCGCGTCTGACAGAGAGAACCAGAGAGGGCAATGTGTTGTGGACTCTGAAGCATACAGGTCCACCTCTGCTGTGCCATATTTGCTCCATATTGCCTCTACTACCTCTGGGTGGAGTCCACTCCCCCAACGGAGGTTTCTGGCGTGAAAGAAAGTCTGGCACCGTGTTCTGTGGCCCTGGAAGGTACATAGCCCTGAGGCTGGAAAAGTAAGGGAGAGCCCATAGAAGAAGTTGCTGTGCAACCTGTAATGACTGAGCCGACCTTGTGCCCCCTTGGTGGTTCACATTGTAGACAGCTGACTTTTTTTCGCATCGTACCAGAACATGTCTGCCCCTCAAATATGGCAGGAATTTGCGGAGTGCTAAATGAATAGCACGGAGCTCGAGCACATTAAGTGCTGCATCCTGTGCTGGGCACTCCAGAGCCCTCTCACCGCCCTGTGCTGCCACACTTCTGCCCAGCCAGAGAGCGAAGCATCGGTCACCACCACCTCGCTGCGTGAGGGGATCAAACCCAGTGTGACACCTTTGGCAAGATGTGCCCTGCGTCTCCAGGGTTGTAATGCCAGGAGGCATTGACTGGACACCCTGACCTTCCTGGATCCGTGCAACCTCGGATCTAAGTGGCGGCCATTGGTCCAAACTTGGAACGGCCGCAATTGGAGGAGGCCCAGTGGCACTATTGACGTTACTGACATCAACATTCCCAACAGCCTGAGAAAAAGGCTGTACCTTACCATCCTGTCCTCCTGAAAATGCAGGAGGATCTGGAGTATGGAACAGTACCTGTTGGCTGGGTATTAGACAACTTTTGCCATAGTTGACTGTAGACCCAACCTTTCCACATGGCCTAGGAGGGCTGTGGTGTCCTGCTCTGCCCGTTCCCGGGTTGGAGAGCAAATAAGCCAATCATCCATATAAGGGAGGATTTGCATTCCGGTGGCTTGCACTGGTGCGAGCGCTGCCCGCATGCACCTTGTGAAGATCCGTGGGGCTAGTGATAACCCAAATGGGAGGACCCTGTACTGGTAGGCCCGCCCTTCGAATGTGAAGCGCAGGTATGCCCTGTGACGTGGTGCTATCGGGACGTGAAAATATGCATCCTTTAAATCTATTGATGTGGATGCATATTGATGTGAACCAGCTTTGCCATGTGACGGCCTGGAGCACGGCCTGGACCCCGACCCCCAACCCCCGACCCCTCTGTGCCTGGGGTGCAGGCCTTGTGGGAGCCCGACGGGGTTGATAGGGTCGCTCAGGAACTGGTGAGGGAGCGGGGCAGCCCTGGGTGGGGAGCGTACTCGTACCACTGGTTCTCTTCGAGGCGGGGGAAGCTCACCTTCAACCTGAGGTCCTTCCACCTCGGCTAGTCTTGCCACTTTCAGCCCAGGTGGCATGAAACTGCAATTCATACAATGATCATCGGACAGCCCCTTCCTCAGATGGACCACACCAAGGCATGCGGGGCATTCATCGTGTCCATCTAGGGCTAGCAGTGGAGCAATGCAAGTGCGGCAACCATGTGACCCTAACATGTTGGGGGAATAACTATATCCAAAATAGTATTTTTCCAGAGTGAAGTAGTTACAACTGAGCAAAAGCACCCAACAGTAATAATTCAACAAAAGGGCAGCAAACTGCTCAACGTAAGAAACTCAAATTTGTGTTTTGTTTTTTTATTTCAGAATTAATTTATTTTTCTTATTCACCCACTAGCCTTAACCGAAATGGGGAGCTTCTGCTCTTAAATTCCAAACAATGGAGTACACGCTTTAACGAGCAAAAACACTCGTCAGGGAGCCTTTAATTAACTTAAATGAAAGTTGCCACAAAAGGCAGCAAACGCCGGTAATGGCAAACTCCGATGCAGCGAGGCAAACAAAAGACGTGAGCTTAAGCAGTTGCCAAAAACAGGATCCCCTTATCTTACTTAACTTTAAAGCTAACACAGAGAGAATACTAAGCTTAGCAGCGGCTACAGCTGGTGAAGATGCTGTGTTAGCCTAGCGTTATGTGAGCCGAGCAAACCGGCGAAAGCACCGGTATGCTGCGTTCACAACATAGCCGAGCGTGACTAATCGCAGCCCTTGGAGGACGAATCCGTGGCTCCAACCATGCGGATGCAGGGCTAACAGCAAAGAGTAATCGGCTAATATTGCTTTTATTCAAGCTTATTTCGTACTCTAAGCCTGTATTCGCTACTGCGAGAGGATACAACGGACATCTTGGAGAGTGACTTGGGGTTATATAGACGGGCGGCCTGACGTCATCCCCGGTCACGTGTGACTTTGTTGATATTAAATACTCGACCTGCGCATGCGCGATGGATAACATCAAGTGCACTGCCTCTGCCGGTCAGTAAGAATGAAATAGAACAGTATAGTGTTACGTATTTTAAGAACCTAAGCTACCCACACATAGACCCTATGAAGCAGGACCAAACATATAAGCCGTAAATACTATACATAGCCACAAGGGGAGCAAGACCTTATTGAAGGCTGCTCCACCACAGAAGGCATCACCTTTAGTTAGATGAAGAAGCCGAAGCCATTACGTCACCCCGGCCACGCCCACTACATAGGACACGCCCACTTGACGTTCTCTAACGGGAGATTCGAAGGAAACAGCCCCAGAGATTTTCACCCACACCCGCGGAGAGTCATGGGCCTTTGCCCGTGGCTCGAAGTAGCTAAAGTTATATCTCTCACACGTGTTCAACACGCTTCCTCTCCTTTTGTTCCATAGTCATAGTTACCATACCGAAACATGCATACTTTACCAAATAAAGTAACTGTTAAGAGCTATCCCGGATTTGAACCCTTTCCTTGAAGAACTCTGCAATAGTATGTTTGAAACGTGTTGTGGTTATTTCTTAAACAGGGTGTGAGCACGGTAATTCATGTTTGTTACATACCCTGTATGCAAGGCCGCCTTAATGCCTGGGCTGAAGCCCCAGGGCCTTCGCCGTTCGGGGGGCCTATCATGAGCTGCAGTAAAAAAAAAAATATATATATATAGTTATATATATATATATTTTTTTTTTATACTGGCCCATGATAGGCCCCCAGATCGGCGAAGGCCCAAGACAATGTGATTTTTTGTTTGGGGCTTACAAAGATCAGAGGCCTATCATCAGCCAAGAAAAAAGAGGGCCAGTGGCCCCTTTACACCACAGCCACACTCGCAAAATGTCGGAAATAAGTTACACATCTTCATTGTAAGATCCCCTCTCAGGGGGCCCAGCCCCAGGGCCAAATGGCAGGTTAAGGCAGGCCTGCCTGTATGTCTTCTCTTTCAAACTGGCCCTGAAAAACACTTCACTCCAGAACATGGCTTGTAGGGATTTTCACCTATTTGATATGGAAGCTTTTATTTGCTTTATTATGCGAAACCCACAGAAGATTCACGTTGCGTGTGTCGCAAACCACAATAATTGTTCACTTGTGTTTTGCAATCAAGATCTAAAAATCATAAAAAAATAAATAATCATATCCACATTCACTTTCAGTGAATGACATGCAAACTAATCTATACGCAAGTCCTTTATGTCATGGCGGGTCATTAGGATCTTCACTGTGTTGCCACTTTTGAATTCGACATTGAACATATCCCAGTATTCACCTGAAACACATTTCCTTGTCGTCATTTTCAATCCTGTTGCTCGTGGGGCAGTAGTACTTGGTGATAAACCATCAATGTTTATTGGGATAGTGTCATCAATGACAAACATGTCATTATTGAGTAGTATGTATTTTATTTGGACTACCTCGTCAATGGGTAATGCATTAACATAAAACTGTGATGGAGCCATCTCTGACCTGTGATCCTGTGAGTCCTGTGATTGATCTTCATTGTTGAAGGTTGAGATGCAACAAAGCATGGACTGTGATGGGATAGACTGTTGGTTTGTTATGGAGTTTGAGGCGCTACTTTCTGCTTCACCTATCTCATCGCTGACTGACAGCTTATAATCAACAAACGTTGATTAGTATGTATTTTAAGGATAGGGAGCTTGTCTAGGTTGCAGATAGTCAGTTAAGTCTTCTTGTGTGCATCGTTAAGTAGAAAGATAGAGTCTGAGAGCTCAAACTTTGTTTAGCTCATTAATTGGCTTACCTCCTCCTTTATCCAACCTTACTTGTTTGAATCACTTCTCTACCATGTCAAAGTCTGTCCATTGGACTTTGATTTTGTTTTGTTTTTGGACTTTGTTCTCATTGGCCACCCCTGTTGCCAAGCATTGACCTTCCCTGAACAGAAATGGATGGCGTTGTTGACCTCAAGGAGGAAAACACCCTGCCTCTTAAGGTAAGGCCACACTGCACGCGCGTTGGCGTTGAAAATCGTCATTTTTGCATATGGAACCATTGGTGTAGGCGCGTATACGCGTTACACGCGTTAGTGGCGTTAGACACGGCATACGCACGTAATGATGCACGTAAACGCACCAACGCGGCCAACACACCAACGCGCAAAGTTAAAAAATATATACTTTTGACGCGCCTACGCGTGACGCTTAGCCGCGATAGCGGCTAAGCAAAGAATGGAAGACTGCATTTAATACTCCTTCAGGTCACTATGAGTATTTAGTCATGCCATTTGGTCTCACCAACTGCCCAGCTGTGTTCCAGGGTCTGATTAATGATGTCCTGAGGCCTGTTTCAGGTAGCTGGTTTTGAGGCAACCCCGAGTTTGTTCGCTCTGAGTTAATGGAAACTCTGGGTTTTCCGTTTCAGGTAGCAGGTTCAGCGCAACCGAGAGTTAGTTGCTGCGGAAACATACGCCGTGGGTCTAACCTGCTCGGGAGGTGGTTAGACCTACTCTGAGTTTGTTGTCTATAAGGCTGAAGGCAGCTCTCCGACAGAAGGAAGTGTTAGAAATGGCATGTCCTTTTCTACGAGAGCCTGCGGACGTAGAGGCTGCGATCCTCAGAGGGAATCTCCGTGAGGAACGATTATTAAGACGCCGGCTGGATATACTTTATTTTCCTGATAATATTCTTCACAAGCGCTATCGTTTTTCAGCGCAATCTATCATTTATTTAGACCACCTTCTCAGCCCCCATGTTAACTCTCAATCGCAGCGGGGGCATGCTTTAAGTTTAAGTTTGTTTTTTTAACGCATTTGCAGAATGATCCGCCCCGTGCATCCCACCCGCGCTGTACTACAGTCACTTTAACGTTGTGGCTTTCCAATGATCAGAGTAGCTGACTAACCACGGACCTATAACTGCTGCAAGTCAAGAAATGCATATTAAGAATGCAGGGCAGGAAATACCCTGGTACTGCTTTTAACCAGATGCTTCTTCTCTACATGCACATGCTCAGCATAATCGTCTGCATTGTTCACTGGAGTAAAACCCTTTGAGTAAACTGTTCAACAAAATAACTTGTCCAACCACAGCCCGTGTTCTAATAAAGACAATCTACTTTTTATGAGGATTTCTTTATTTCCTGAAAGCACAAAAAAAGTCATTCATATTGGGTATGTTTTTAGAGCAGGGAACAGTATCCCAGTTTGCACCTCACCCACCTTTAACTTATGTTCCAAAATGTGGATCTCCAAAGCATCCTTTTGCATCTTTTGCCTAAGGTGGTCCATTTCCAAGTCTGCTTTGTGTATATGCTTTTCTAGATAGATTTTATATAAGTCTTTGACTGGAAGCTATAGGAATGCAAAAGATGAGATTGGATTTCACAGTGCCAAGTAGAGCGTTTCATTATAATTCCAGGGAGAATCTTACAGAGGTAAGCTGTGATTTAGAAGTGGATGGCCTCTCATTGGATTCGATTTCATCCTGTTTGAGAGAAAGAAGATGTCAGTTTTAAATTGTACAAAGCTATCATCAACTTTTAGAGGTTATTTTTAAAAGGTGTTAACCTCAATAGGCCTTTCCTCTTCCCTTTCGAATGCCGCAGACAATGTTTCTCCATCATCTTTCTGTAATGACATTAACGGTTGTGTTCAGCAATTACCAAGACATTATTAATAATCTGTGGAAGGTGAAGAATTGTTACAATTGCATGGAGGTTGGTGAGGAGCTCCCCCCAGGGATGCCCTCAGCCACAGGACCCATACTCTGTTGGCTGAGGGCCATCTCCTCAGCCTCTGTGAGGGCTGCAGAGGTGGACCCCCTCCAGTCTGCCGGGGCTCTGCTTTTTTTCGATTTGCTAACATGGAGGAAAATGTTACCCTAATATTCAGTAAGCTCTATTTTGAAGACATATATATATATATATATATATATATATATATATAATGCATTTTGCCTAGGAGTAGCCTTCTAATATATCTAAATCCTATTAAATATTGGCAGTGTTGGGGTGGCTGAGAAATGTACTACTTACATTTCCTGCTTAAATATAGGCCCATCACATGTTGAATATAGCTGTTAAATTAGGTAGAGCAGGCAAAACAGCACAATTGATTTGATTTCAATTAAACATTAGTTTACCTGTTTGAACCATATTTTTGTACTTCATCTTCATTTGCTGCCAAGTCCTCTTGGGGCAACTCGGGTTGTTCCTGCGTAAATTGACACACACACACACACACACACACACACACACACACACACACACACACACACACACACACACACACACACACACACACACACACACACACAAACCCTGCCTGTACCTGGAATCTGATTTGCCCGCTGGACTGTTTGGGAATAAATCCTTTTTGATCTGCAATTGATTCCCGTTCTGAGTCGTGACAGATTAGGTTCCAATATAAATAATAATTTAGCTAAGAGTAGACTAATGGACCTTTGAAACCTGACCCCTCACATTTGAAGACCTTATCTCAGAGAAAAATATCAACAAAGCATAAGAGTTCTGTTGGTTCACTCTTATAGAAAAAAGTACAAAGAATGACATTAAGTAAAAGGTGTGCTTTGGCACGAGTCTAGCCTGAGAGTTTATATTCAGCTGGCTCCACTGGGGCTTTGATAATGATTATAATGATACTATACATTTCGATGGCACTTTTCTTGCACGCAAAGCGCTTTGGAGTTGTCTATCTAAGATAGTGGCAATCAGGTTAAATAGCTTACTGTGGCGTTATTAGTGCTCATGCAGGCTGCTGTAGGAAGGTACATTTACCTGACAGCAGACCTATAAGCACCTCCTCCAGGACAAACCCTTCAGGCCTCAGTGGAATGTGGGAATGTGGATGAGCTACAACGAACTTTCTGTTGGACTTGCAATGCTTTGCAACTTTTTTTCTTCATAATCTGCTTCCAGCAGGCCATTGATCATTCACACACAGGGTTTCTTCTGGTATCATTATGAACAGGTTTGAACTAATCCTTGAGGAAATTGGGGGATTTGGATTCTTCCAGAAACGATTGACGGTGTTACTGCTTATTTTGAACATTTCAATTGGTGTGGAGACCTTTCTTTCAGTTTTTACTGGACAGAACTTCCCTTACCGCTGCAAAACCGACTGGATAATTGCCATTAGCCCTAACTTAACATATGAAAAGCAACTCAACCTTACCATCCCCACTATAGAAGATGGGGAGTATGACAGCTGCAAGATGTTCACACCTGTGGATTTGGATTTGGAAACGATTGAAGCATACGGGATTAATAGTACCACAAACTGCATTGAAGGATGGGTTTACAAAATGCCTGAAAGCACTTCCAGTTATATGACAGAGGTAAGCGACTGAAACTCAAAATTTGCTGTTTAGCCAGAAATGTCGTTTAAATAACAAAAATTGGTCATCAAATGATAATATATAACATTAAGGTAATTATTCATCGTTGTTTATTAAAAGCTACACTATCTAAGATTCAACCACAAGGAGCCTTACCTATAATTACTATGGAGTTTCGAAGAGTGATACAATCCAAGTCTAAATCATTGTCATTATTTTCGCAATGTTAACGGAAGTTTTTGGTACTTTATGAGTGGTTTCATAGTTTGTTGATGTTGCTATGTGCTATTTTTTAGATACAATCTTCTTTGATATACCATGTAACTTTGTAAGGCAGCTTGATTCACAAGATTACAAGCCCACAAGAATCACTCTTGCCTGGGTTCAATTTATCCGTTTGTGTCCAAACCAACATTGGTTTGGAGCAATCAGCGTCCTATAAAGAACTTGGTGATCAACCTAATGTATGATGGACAGTAATAGACAGATGGTTCATCAAATGCCTAGTTTGAATACAATAAAAGTTAAACGTTGAGACAGTAGTTTATAGTTGGAGGAGGGAAGTAAAGTGCTTCAATCTACCTACAATTTGTCTCCCCTGTGCGCCAATGCTGTGAGGTACGGTATAACTAAGGGGTGGGTGTCCTACTCAATATACTGGCCACCCCATGAAGAGTTCAAACTAAAATGATTCTGCTGGCACCACCTGAGCGAATTCATGTTGTTATTTGTTTTTTATGAATGTAATTGCACTCTTCTATCTTCCCTTTGCTCAGTTTAATCTAGTTTGTGACGACAGCGGTTTAAATGAGGCAACCCAGTCCATTTACATTATGGGACTTCTGCTTGGAGGGCTGGTATTTGGAGCAATGGCTGACAGGTATTATGACTGATTGTGGGTCTTGCTTCTCACATCATGAAAAAAAAAATGTATACGCTATGCGTATATTTCCAAATGTTTGATTTGAATAAACATGTTCAATTAAATATGCAATTTAAAAGTATCAATTGGAATAGCGTAATTTCAGAATCATATTTTGAGTGAATGAATCCATTGTTCTTCTGATTTTTGCAGGTTTGGCCGCCGGTATGTTGCCCTGCTCAGTTTGTTTCTCCAGCTCTTGTTTGGTGTTGCCTCGGCTTTCTCACCACACATCTATGTTTACATTGCGCTTCGATTTGTTGTTGGTGCCGCAGTTTCTGGCGTTTGGATTAATTCATATGTCATAGGTAAGTAGACGACCTGTCCTTATTTTCTTTTAATCAGGTAAATTCAGTTAACTGTCATCGGAAAGATATTGTATTAATTATGTATTATTACTTACTTAATAATGATTAATAAATGAATCATTGATGATCTAATTATTTTAGGATGGATTGTTATCTAGCGGAAGATGCCAATCATTTTTAGCCTTTAGCATTTATATTCCAGGGAAAGATCTTTCAGTGAAATGACTTGTATTTTTGTTGTGTTATTGCTTTAAAGGGGTGGAGTGGACCTGTACCTCAAAACGGGGTTTTGTCAGTATCTCTTCACTTACCTTTTTTTCTGTTGGACTGATGATGATGTCAGGCGTTGCCTATTTTGTCCGTGATTGGAGGAATCTACACCTGGTGTTCTCCAGCCCTCTGATCCTGTTACTTCTAGCCGGATACTGGTCTGTGAACCCTTCTTCTGACTATCTTAAGTATATCACAGTTAATCATGTTTATCATGTCACATTGACATTTCGCGCTACATCAAGTGATAGGCCAATTCCTTTTGACCTGAATCATTTAACTCAACGGAAGGCAGTCTCATAAAAGTAAAGGATCTTTATGAGACCTTTGAAGATTTAGCTTTTAGTTTAATTTAATTATTAAAAATGCACCATGAGATTTCTAAAGCTTATGAATCTGCAATTTTCTGCGACCCCAAGTGTGGGTCCAGTCCCAAAATGTTTGGAAGAAATTCTCTACTTCAGTGATTTTGTCAGTTTAGTTATGTTTGATCTGTATGACCTTCCAGGCTCATGCCTGAATCAGCCCGCTGGCTTTTGACCCAGGGCAGGGTGAAGGAGGCGCAAAAGGAGGTCCTGAGGGCAGCCAGGGTGAACGGAAGAACAATCTCTGAGGCCATGCTCAGCCAGGTGAGCGACCTATGCCCCACTTTTACCTCCTTCAATAGGAATCACATCCAAATCAATAAGTATTCTTGGCAGACTCAAAAAAATAACCTTGATATTTCCTTGTTTAGTTGGAGGATGACTTGGAGACGAAGAACGTGTCAAAAAGCACAGGCATGTTGGACATTTTCAGGGAGCCATATTTAAGAAAACGTGTTCTCGTCATGAGTTTTATGTGGTGAGTATGACTCAGATTCATATGTATAAGAACAGATTTTGAAACAATGAAAAGAGATTTTGAAAATCACTCATTATGACAAGAAAGATTTGTGCTATAGCAAAATGTACATGCATATGATAAACATTTCTGTCAACATAACTTTTAACTTGTGACTTTACTTCTGTTTCTATAGGTTTGGAGTGAATATGGTGTACTATGGATTCAGCCTAAATGTTGGCAGTTTTGGCGTGGATATCTACCTCACTCAGTTCATCTTTGGCCTTGTAGACATTCCTGCATGCATCGGCAGTGCTGTACTCATTGAGCATTTTGGGAGGAGAAAATGTCAAGCTGTGTCTATGTTTTTTACTGGCAGTGCTTGCATTTTGATGCTGGCGATTCCAAATGGTAGCTACTGGCCAAACATTCTGCAGCCTAACATCAGCTGAATGCATATTTATATAGCATATGTAATGATTCATTTTGACCACCAGACTTTATTGCGGCTACGACAGTCGTCGCTTCACTTGGGAAGTTTGGATCCAATGCTGCCTATTCCGTCATCTATGTTTACACTGCAGAAATATACCCGACTACTGTAAGGTAAGTCACAACAAACATACATTCAAAAGTGCAAAGTGTATTTGCAGATAGATATAGATATAGAGAGGAAATACAAATGTATGTGTGCTGGCTATTGTAGATCAACTTCTTGGTTGTAAAACAAGCTTATTGTGGATTACTGTGTATTGTGTAGTGGCCTTTTAAAAGTGTTTACTTGTAATTAAAACTAAATGTCTAACTCAGTATAGTTTATGAGTGTTACAAAATAAATATCCTTTATAATTTGTATCCATGTTTTTCCTTGTTGTCTATTGTTCCTGGCAGGCAGAGTGGGCTTGGTATAAATTCCATGTGTGGTCGTATTGGGGCCATCCTAGCTCCTCTCATCAGACTACTACAGGTCTACCACCCTGCCATCCCTATGGTGTTGTATGGCACCATTCCCTTAATAGGCGGGTTGCTCTGCTTTCTGCTGCCCGAGACCCTCAATATGGAACTCCAGGACCACACAGAACAGAGGTCAGTACATACGGTGGTTTCACAACAACGTACATGGAGTGAGCATGCGGTTCTGAACCACAATTTCTGCAGCAGTCTACTTGTAGGTATAAGCCTTATGCAGAAAGACTAAAAACCAAAATAATAAGTAGAGTGTGAGTTGAAAAATACCACCTTTGTTAAACAAAAAAACTACAATAGATACTACATTATTCAAGTTTTCATTTCTGTTATATTTAGAAAACAACCGGATGGGAGTTCTGATACTGAATTCCCTGCAAGCAAGTTAAATCAACGGAAATAAATGATTCATAACAAAAATCGTAATCATTTTCATTGTTCAGCCACAGAAAATCTAAAATAATAAATTATCTTGCCACTTTGCCATTCATTCCTTGAAGTCACAGAATAGTCAATGATTTTATTGAATATGCACGCATACACACACCAATGTACACACTGAAGTAAAATCATGGATATGTTTCTGCAATCCATGTTGTTGTCGGGGTAACGATCATGGAAGCCTTTTTTTAATTGAAAAATAAATGTCTTGTATACCACTGCCTTAAAATAACATACAATTTGTTTTCTTGAATTGACGCGCCACAGATTAGATCATTATTACCTTGGCACTACTTTTAAATCATCTGTTACTCCTCAGATTCATCGACAATAGTCTTCAGAAGCCAGAGTGGCGAAGTCACGACCCTTCCGGTAGAGCCCATGGGATCTATGAGACCGAAAAATATGTATGGGGTTTCAATGGAGAGGAAGAAAATTATCTTCTGGTCCCAGTCTTTATATGCCCCGGATTACATATGTTGTTTGTGGATTTAAATGATAATTTTTCGATGTCAAGAGTTTGACCGTTTATTGTGCAATTGTTCAGTTCAGCTGTTGAGAAAAAAAAATGTGAAAGACTAAGTCTCGTATGTGCCGTCACGCTCCCTGCGACTGGCGTGGACAAGACCGACAATCTCCCCATCGGCATAAATGAAACTATCCACATGCCCCAACTTATAATGCTTTTCACCTCTTTTGATGATTTTATCCTCCCCTTGGAAAATACCTGACTTTATCAAACTTCTTCACGAAAATGTTTAGTTTTCTTTGCATGAAATATTATCATTTAAATCCACAAACAACATTATGCATAATCCGGGGCATATAAAGACTGGTGCCAGAAAATAATTACTTTCTCTCCATTGAAACCCATTCATATTTTTCGATAGGTCCCATGGGCTCTACCGGAAGGGCCGTGACTTCGCCACTCTATTGGGTCTTGGGTTGCGTGACCGAAGCCCTCGTCGTAATTTCCTTTTCTTTTTAACAGCTGCTGTTAGTGACATATGCAGTAGTAGCTGCCATGCAGAGGGGTGTAACTTTGGGTGCTACAATAGGACACAGGTTGTCAGTAACCTGTAGTTTAATATCTTCATTATCCGGTTGAACTGAACTGTCCACACTGAAAACTGACTTCATATTCAAGAATCATTAGCCATGATACATTTGAGTAATTCTTTCTCCCTGGTTGGGACGCCCGTCTCCTGCAGCAGGCTGCATAGGCCCTTCTCGGCCAAACCCCAGAGTCAGCCCTAACCCTGGGGGAGTGGTCGGGGAACACCTCCACCAGCTACTGCTGGAGAGGGGCGTTGGCCCTTTGTGGTCCCCAGCAGTCCATCGGACCACGGCCTCCGCCGCCTGATGTCTGGCCCGTCGACGGCACACCGGCGGCTGGTATCGCGGCAACGTGCTGTATATATTTGTGGATGGGATTCTGTATGTGTGTTTATATATGCAGTAGATAATAATTCTTAAAAAATATCCAATAATAACAAAAACCAAAGATCTTCATTTTCTTTGAGGCATTTCTTACAGAAATATAGAGTGGCCTTATTTGGCACACTCAAAATTGGCCACCTTCTCACACAATTCACATTGCACCTAACAAAAAAACCCCACCAAAACACCAGTGCACCAACAATCTACAATGTGATAAATTGTATGGTAATATGCACACACATTTTTGTGCAAATTAAAAAAACATATTTAATTTTAGACTTTACTATTTCAATCATTTTTCAGCAAAGGAGCACACCACATAGAACCTACTCTGCATTCCCTAGAAACAATGGTTTACATTTTCTTTTTAACTGTGGCAACTCTAAACAATCTGTGAGAGTAAATAAATCATTGTACAGTACAAATGTATAATTTGTGAATAAAAAAGAAAATACATTTCATAAAAGTATTCACACACAAAGGCCCCGTCCACACAGAGCTGATTTATTGGTGAAACCGCATAAGTCTTGTGCGTTTCGGCCGACCGTCCAGATGGATCCGGTGCCCGAAACCATGTCCCAGGGTGGTTTCAAATATATCCGGACCTATGCGGTTTCATGGTAGGATTCGTGTGGACGCCTGAAACGCAAACGATGAAGTCATTGCCCCCCCATCAGCTGGGCGACGTCAGTTGCGTTGAATTTTTTATTTATTTTTTCATTTGTATTCTTTTTGTAGCTTTAAATACAGCCCCTCGATAAATGTAATTAGTAACTGTACATTAAAAAGTATTTCTGCTCTATTTAAAAGGTTGAATCTCCTGAATGTTTGTATACACCGGCTGTATGCGCGCAGGCTTGATGCGCTCCACTTTTTTTCTGTTGCGAACCAGCGCCTTGAATATTTACTACAGCGTTTCTATAACTTGATGCGGTTTCGCAATGAATCCATCTTTACGGAGATATTCCTGAACCGCATAAAACAAAACCGTCTCGTTTTTGCCCGTTTCGGCTCCGTGTGGACGGGGCCAAAGTATGCTTAAAGGGACACTGTGTAATATTTAAGTCATTTATTACCTCAAATCAATGTATTCGTTCATAAACAAGTCCTCATTGGTGTAAAATTATCTCTGCCAAAAATCTCAGTTATCCTTCTGAGCGAAGAATAATTAATATGTAGTTACATAGGACGGGTAAGCTTCATGGAGGCTTCCATGTTCTTCCGGTCTATGAACTGCCGAGAGGGACAAAAAGCACTACGTGGTTCAGGAAATGCAAACACGTTTTCACTCTGAGCCAGCGTGAATGATGACTGAAATAATTCACTATCTTGCTCGAGGAGTAATTACTCATACATCATTAGCTTACACTAATGATTCAATGCAGTTTGAAATTTGTTTGTAACAACGAACTTCATCACTCGAATGACTCGATCAGGTAGTATTGGATGTCATGACACAGCTTCTTGGCACATACTGCCCACCATAGTTTTTGAACAAGTGAGCACTATTAGTTTGAATGCAATATACAATTGTACCACTAGATGGGAGTAATCTTTACACAGTGTCCCTTTAAATGTATTCATCTGTCGAAAAATACCTCCCAATTGGTTATGCTAAATAGACACTGTAAGCATTATATATTTTCTATAAGGCTGACCAAATGACGATTTACGGGATTAATAGTACCACAAATTGCATTGAAGGATGGGTTTACCAGTTATATGAAAGTGCTGTGAGGTATGGTATAACCAAGGGTTGGGTACCAAAGTCCAGAGGTGGGTAGAGTACTGAAAATCTATACTGAAGTAAAAGTACAATTACTTCCTTCAAATTTACTTGAGTAAAAGTAAATATTCCAATTGTAAAAACCTACTTGAGTAAGAGTAAAAAAGTACTTTGTTTTAAAGTTACTCAAATTACAAGTTACTTTACATTTTTGTATTGCAGTGCTTGGATCAGGGAAAAAGACCAAACGTGTGTATGTGTGAGAAAGATGCACTCTCAAACATTTCTTCACAAGTTGCTTCATTGTGTTTTTGTGTCAACAAATTTACACTAAACATGTAATTTAACTTCAGCTTTGACAAAAGCATTGTAGGAACAGTTACCAATTAAACACTAACCTGGCTGGGGGGGGGGGAAGAAGAGAGAGAGAGAGAGAGAGAGAGAGAGAGAGAGAGAGAGAGAGAGAGAGAGAGAGAGAGAGAGAGAGAGAGAGAGAGAGAGAGAGAGAGAGAATAGGATACCCCTTAACAGTGGTATAATGAGCACATACCACAGCCTGTCGTGATCTATTGCTTAATTATAAATAGCTCTGGTAGTTGTTTCTGTTCCACGACATTTTGTATGTCATGTTTGTGGTGTGGGATGAAGAGAGTGGTAATGAATCAGATGTAGTGAGTGTGACATAATTCACCTACAGTATTTTGTTATGTGTTGTTCTTTCAATTGTGTTGTCGTTTACTGCTGTCATTTACTGTTTTGGTGGTTCAGGGATCGCTGTCCCTTTAAGGATTTTAATAAAAGCATCAATAATAAATTCAACTCAATAAATTGAAAGAACAATATAATTGTTTATTATTTAAACGCGTTGTATATATTTGTGAATGGGATTCTGTATGTGTCATTATATATGCAAGCGATAATTATTCTAAAGATCCAATGATAACAACAACCAAAGATCTTAAATCATTATTTTCCTCCAGAAATATAGAGTGGCCATATTTGGCACCCTCAAAATTGGCCACCTTCTCACACAATTCACATTGCACCTACCAAAAAAAACACTAACACCAGTACCACAACAATCTACAATGAGATCAATTGTAGTGTAATATGCACACACATTTTTGATTAAATTAATAAAAACATATTTAATTTTTGACTTTACCATTTCAATCATGCTAACATCTGCATTTTTTTTGCAGCAAAGGAGCACACCACATAGAAGTACTCTGCATTCCCTAGGAACAATGTTTTTCATATGTTTTTAAACTGTGGCAACTAATCATTTTGTGTGAGTAAATAAATCATCGTACACTACAAATGTATAATTCGTGACTAAACAGAAAATACATTTCAAAAAAGTATTCACACACAAAGTACACTTAAATGTGTCAAATCCCCAATCCTCCCAATTGTTTATGCTAAATAGACACTAGAAGCATTATATATTTTCTACAAGGCTGACCAAATGACTTGACTCAATTAAAAGTGTAATAAATGATTATGTTTAACAATATAAAAAGTAACCTTGCTTTATAGTATATGACCGCCACAGACCGATCACCTTATGTGACTGAGGTGATGGAATCTGCATGGATGCTGAATAAGAAACTATTTAATGTAGAGATGTCCCGATCCGATCCACGGCATCGGTCAGATATAGGCCGAGTACGCTGGATCGGATATCGGAGGGGAGTATCAAACGATCCGCGCAGTGTGTCACGTGATACCAACAGTAGTCGCCAGTTTGGCGCATGAGAGCTAGCGCATGAGAGCTACCTGTTGATGTCATGTCAGCGGTGTGGCAGTGTTTCATCCTTAAAGAAGAAAAAAGTGCAACAGCCTGCCTGTTGCACGTCTTTCCCCGGCGGCTGCCGAGCACAAACACGCGGTCACGTCACATTACACACTGGCGATAACAAAAGCTAACCATTTCTACAACAACGATATGCCATTTTAAAGAGACTCTAAGGAGTCCAACCATACAAGCCTTATCATCCTGTGTGCTTATCTCGATTAACTGGATGTGAAAGAATAACATCAATCACTCTTCCTGGCTGCTACAAGTGATAACACAAACACAGTGACGGCTCCTGAAAGAAATCTCTGATAAATTGACCAATAATGATTAAGGTGACCCATTCAATAGGTGCATTAAGCAAGACAGTATCAATTTGTTGTTAGATGATTAACTCATACAGAGATCCGTCTTGTTTCCACTAGATAGCAACTCCATAAACAATAATGGTGTAACTCCACAATTAATTATTTACACAAATCTAATGTAGATCATTGTATGATGTCAAATTCCTATAAGGACAAAATATATGCCTGGCAACAACATAAAGACGGGAGCAGCCTATCTAGTCAAGTATTTATTGACTGACCTTGAAAGAATTGGCTTACAAAGCAAAATAAGTTATCAGTGGTACATAGAAGTACAATAACTGTACATTCCTCAACATTGCACTAACAATGTCTTTTCATACACAAATGAAATACAAAATCAGCTGAAAATCCAGCATCTTGGTATTTGTTCAGATTGTAGGATCAAGAGTTTTCACGACCTTAACAACATTTCAAAGGTAGTGGAGTCAAACTATCTTGGAGTTGTTGCAGTTGAGTGGCAATGTTCACCCTCCCGAAAGCCGCAAACCTCATCTCAATGTGTCCCACCAGTCGATACTGTGCAGTGCTGTCTGCCGTGCTGCCGTCAGGGGGGAAGAGGAGGCAGTGGAAGCAGAAGACTGCGTTCGCTTCTTCACAGCCTTCTAGACCGATTTTTCTCTCGTAGGCCTACCAATTTTTTTTTTAAACCTTGGACATATGAAGTTTTTGTAGATACCTGTTTAATTATTACATTTGGTCTTAAAAGGTGCTGATTGTTCTAATGCACATTTGTCTGAATTTGGGTTAGGACCCATCAGAGATTGCATTGATTTTTGAAAGAAACTTTTACATGAGTCATTGAGAGACTCCAGGGCGATTTTCCACGTTATTGAAATCGTCCATGTGAGGCGGGACCATTTGAAACACGACTTCAATCTGAAGAATCTGATTGGACAAGGACAGAACACTAACTGTTGCTGTGATAGAATTGGTGAGCAAAAAAATCCCACTTTCTCCCCGTTGTTAGTGCTTTGCCCAAATCGCCCCTGCACACACACAAGCACACACACATAGACTTGATTCAACATTTAAAACCATCTGCTGTAACCGCTCAGCTGTTCTATATATTATCTCAAATGTATTCAAAACTTTATCACTTCAGCTATTTGTTAAACTCGTCACTTTGTTTTCAACCATTTCAATTTTTTTAAATGTTGTGCATGTTTACATTTTTTACTCCATTTAGACTTTTGAACTCTTTTCAATTCAACCTGCCTTTAGTGAGATGTTTTAAGGTGGCGGACTGATGTCGGTATCGGCAGATAGCTAAAGCTGCGATATCGGTATCGGAAGGGAAAAAGTTTAAGCCTAATTTAATGGCACAGCTTTAATGCAGTGTTTAATGGCACTTAGCTTTACACTGAGGCAGTGCAGTAGCTACATGCAACCGTGCCCGCTGAACAACTCCTTTGAACAGCCAAAGGAGTTGTTAATAAAACAAAAAACACAACATAACTGAAACACCTACCCAGTAAAGAACTTTCATCATTAAAGAGCTGTCTTACCAAGACACTATGAGCATTATAATGTATTTCAGATGCTCACCCTTTAATTAGAATTTTGTTATCAAGACACTATCCACATTTTAATGTATTTCAGATACCCACCCTTTAATGTGAAATTGGTTACCAAGGCACTATCCACATAAGACAAAAAAGTTTCTCTGCTCCCTATCCCATAAAGATAATACATATATCATCTTATTTCTACATTCAGCAGCAAAGCCATTCTGTTGATGCACATATTTACATGCTTACAGGTCAAAAGGTGCAATGTAAAACATATTTGTAAGACAATTGTGCTGTTAAAAATACGTTTTCACCTTCAGCATTTAAAGTAGCACAAATTGATGGATGCGCAATTGCGCACGCAGGGATCATTATTTTTGGGATGCGCATGCGCAGAACCACTAGGTAGCACAATTTGATGGGTGGAAATTGGCAGCAACCAGGGCATCTACGAATTCTCTTTTTTTGCATAGGAAGTTTCCTTTCCTAATGAGATGACCCGGGAGTACTTCGAGGGAAGATGGTTTGAGTTCTAAAAATGCTTATGAAAGGAGCCTCGATCTTTCTTTAAACCCTCTTTCAGCATTGGTTACTCCTGAGCAACCTATACGAAAGGAAAGGAGATAGTGGTATCCCATAATCCTTCACGGCGGCAATATTTAAAGCAACATGCCACCGACAAGGTTTACCGACTCTACGCGAAGACGCATGAGAGACACGGTAAAGCAGAAGAAGAGAAGAAAATAAAATTGATAATAATGGATACTAATTCCAGAAACAAATTATTTGAATCGAAATTAAATAATTCATTGCTGGTTATTAAGCACAGCATAGTCACAGTAAGGAAATTAAATGCTACACTTTTCACATGAGAATTGGGATTCAAGTGGCCAAAAATATTCCCGTTGGCCACGTCCTACCTAAGTGATTCTCACTGTTGGCGACAACCTGAATGAAATCAAAACAACAAGAGCGCATGGATCGAAAGAGCCCTTGTTGTAGTTCGTTGTAGCTACTCATGGCTCTGGTCGCTGAAGATTCGGGTCCCGAACCACCTCTCCAGCGCCATGATCAGGGCCTGGAGGTCTCGGTTTTCCACCTGGTCCAAATTGAGCAGCACCCATACTGCCGTCCCCTCCAGCGCCAGAGCAAGGTGGTCGACCGCCTCCCCATCACCCCAGCCGTTGTGCAGTTGAGCCAGGCGGAACTGGACCAGGTATGGCTCCAACTGGGTTGGCCCCGAGAATTGTGTCAGCTTTACCGCTCTCCTTCCCACCAGGGGGCGGTTCTCAGCTACCAGTTATCCGGCTATTCCGGTCGTGGCCACAAGGGTCGCCACGCCCCCGTAACGCAGGGTGCGTCGCTCTCCGTGGGCTCGACCGTCTTTCTCAAGTCCCTCTCCACGTGCACAGGCCACATCCCACTTCTGACACCATCTTGGCGAGTAGCACTGGAAGGACAAGACGGGAGCCCAGGATAAGAAGTATACGACTCTCGCGCCCCTTGTACCGCACGACTGCGAGAGTTGCCTTTAATAGACACACACCCAATAACACACTAAACATAACTCCTCAGTGGCGGTGTCGGATATGCCAACAACAAAATGACATCGCCACCTATAGCCCAATTCGGATATGCCTAGTGTCATGATCCGTTCCTGAGTTTCCCATTCACCCTGCGATTCCCTAATCAACCCAACCATCCTCACCTGTGTTCCCTCTATATTAACCCTCTGCCCCAAACCAGTCTCTGCCAGATCGTCTCTCTCTCCGTGTATCTCATATCTGCCTGCCTGTTGCCGTTCTCACGCTTGTCTGACCTCCCGCCTGATGCCTAGTCCCTGTCGATCCTGTCTGCTTACCGGTTACCGAATCCTCGCCCGCCCGACCATCCGCCTGTCGCCGAGATCCTGCCTGCCTACCTGTTACCAACCCATCGCCTGTCCGACCTCCCACCTGTCGTCGAACCTCTGCCTGCCTGCCCGTTGCCGAACCATCGCCTGTCTGATCTCCTGTCGACCTTCTGTCCCCAACCGGACGGTCGACTCGTCCGCCCCCGGCTCCCCGCCTATCTGTCTGCCTTCCCGTTACCGACCCCTTGCCTACTTAATTGAAGTAAACTTGAACTTTCGCATCCCCTGTCTTGAGTCGTGCTTCTGGGTTCACTTCCTGTCTGTCTCCTTATCGGAGCGTGACAGCCTAGGTTCAGTTCAGTTTTATTCTTTGTCCCAAGCGGGCAATTTGTTTGCAGCAGGACCAACACAACACAACAACAATACAGATGCAGAGACGGCGTCTGCACTAGAAGCATAAAGTTAGTTATTTAAAATCAAGATACAGATTCAATAAATATAAGAGCTGTAAAAAGAGGTAGTGAATGGGTAGGGGGGCGGTCGCTAAAATGGAGAAAGCTATCTACCTCTGTTCTATGCTTCAGTGCTTTGTTGCATATTCTCGAAGAAAGTAGTCCAATCCCGGTGTTGCTTTAACTCACTTCATTTATTATAAAGTCGTCGGCATGTTTCGGCATTGGTAAGTGAAGCTATACGGAGGGAATTCTAGGAATCGTGTAGAACACGTGTGAGAGGAAAATACCGTGATCTACTTCAAGCCTACTCTCTGCCGTCTACCTACTGATCTCTGGCCTTCTCCACCCTTTGTCCTCAGGTAGAGACGTCAAGTGGGCGTGGCCTAGTGGGCGTGGCCGGGGTGCCGTATTGGCTTCGGCTTCTTCGTATATATAAAGGTGCTGCTATTTGTGGCTGGAGCAGCCTCCAATAAGGTCTTGCTCCCCTTGTGGCTATGTATAGTATTTACGGCTTATATGTTTGGTCCTGCTTCATTGGGTCTATGTGTGGGTAGCTTAGATTCTTAAAATACTTAACAGCTTAAATAGGAAGAGGGATCAAATAATTCATGTACCTCTGTTTTAAGGCAGTAGGTGTCCCAAACCGTAAGCCAGATGGCAACAGCATGTATCCTGTGTACAGAGGATGCCTTGTATCTTGATAGAGTTTTATGGCTTTGCTAAAAACCTGCTTGTTAAAATACTCAGCAAGGCTACCAAACTACCCACTATCTTACTGGCCACATTCACAATCTTACACCAGGCATTCTTGTCCTTGATAGTAATGTTTCATACCAGCAGATAATAGATTATGTAAGGACAGACTTTATAAAAGCTCTGTAAACAGTGTCATTAGTGTTTTACTTTGCAAGGTTCCTGAGAGCAGAGAGCCTCTGCTGTCCTCTCTTGCACACAGAAGTGGTGTTCAAGTCAAACTTGAGCTGGTTATCAATCAAGGTGCCTAGATACTTGTAACATAATACCATCAACATCCTGCCCCTTGATTACACTAAGTTCTGGAACTTGTGATGATGGCTGAGGCAGTCGTTGGTGTATTGTACAACAGGGGGGTGAGAACACATCCCTGAGTTGAGCTTGCGGACGATGTTAGGGCATTGGATATCCCATTATTCACCGTCATCCTTTGAACCCTCTGAGTTAGGAAATCAAGTAACCAACCAGCCAGGCTACGATCAAGGCTGAAGTTGCTCAGTAATTTCTCAGTCAGCAAGGGAGGTTTGATGGGATTAAATGCTGAGGAGAAATCAACAAAGAGCAACCTCGCATGAGTCCCACTCTTCTCCAGATGTTAGTACAGAAGGTGGCGGTGTAACCGGTGTGAAATTCAACGTTTCTACATTGCCAAATATGCTCGTCTCATGCCCGCCTTTTTCCGTAATATGCCGACTTTAAGTCGCACCCCAATTTTATCCCTCAAACCCTACACATATTGGGGTTTTCATTTTCATGCAAATGCGATTAGACCTCATCGCGGTTCCAGGGGCGCAACTTGGGTAGAGGTGTTGCTGCGGTGTCTACAACTGAGACAACGCACTGACATCATCATGAGTAGTGCTACTCTAACTGGAGAGACGGGAGCTGCTGAACATAATAGGAGAGAAGGTGATGCAGTCGCATTTAACAAAGACGGTGAAAGATCTATGAAAGTAGCAGAGAAACTTTTATTATGAGGCTTTCGTCGGGATAACAAACATTTCAGAATACGTTGCCGTTTTTGCACTTAATAGTATATCGCGTTTGTAGCCTACACTCAGATGTAGTCTCATTCTTCCATGTGAGTGGCTTGAATAAAAATAGGCTGCAAATTATTATAGAGGTCTACTCGCTGTGCGTAGTCCCGCCTACTCAACGAACCAAAGAAGCCGGTTCCTCGACGAAGGCGGAATATACCCCCTTGGTTTTACAAAGGCAAGACAGTGAAATTGCAGGGTTTGCCAAGCCGGTAAAAAATATACACTTGCATATATAATTCGTGTCGAGAGCAGCGAAGAGCTGTAGTTCACAAAGCGGCCTCACAGAAAACCTAACATTATCAAACTTCTTCGTAATTTTGTTTTTTTGGTTTTCTTTGCATGAAAATTTATTTAAATCAGCAAACACCATATGTGTAATCCAGGGCATCTAAAGACTGGGACCACAAGTGCTTATAAAAGTCGTATAATCTCACAATAAACATATTTATTATGTTATTATTAACACTTATAGATAGTCTTGACACCAATCAATTTTTATAAGCATATAACAAGTGACTTTTTAGCCTTTAACAAAGGCTTATTACAAGGACCTGAATATAAAGCATTACCGTCAGTTATGTGTTTTATTTACTGATAGGAGCAGGCAGGAGGCAGGCAGGATCTGTTGTCGGGGGCGGAAGGCAGAGTCGATCACCAGGACAGAGACAGAGCAGGCAGGTCGGGGACAGGCAGGGTCGATAACGGGGATTCATTTTGGAAAAAGATGGAGAGACTAGTACTAAAGACATAGGACAATCTGGCACTGAGTGAACTGAGAGAGGATTCTACATACCAGGTTGGTTAGTGATCAGAGGCAGCTGAGCGCAAACAGGTGAGGAGAGTTGGGCTGATGAGTGGAGAGTGGCAGGCAGGCAGGTGAGGAGATACAAGATCATGACAGATGTGGTGTGTGCCACGTGCATTTGCTAGCACAATATACAATATTAATACATTACATAAATTAATATTATTAATTTTGCTATGGTTAAAATTGACAAAATTATGATTCAAAGTTACATACAAAAAATAACAAATAAAAGGTGGTATCTTGAGGAAAAGCACCAGAATCTTAATTTATTCTCCAGAACTGGAGTTTAGGGTCCAGAAATAATCCTTTAACTAAGGGTAGATTGATGGACCTTTGAATCCTGACCCCTCACATCTCAGCGAAAAATATCAACAAAGCATCAGAGAGGTGGGATCATACTGTCAGAAAAAGTACAAAAGTAAAAAGAATGACATCATTATTTAATCTTTCATCTTTAAGTAAGTTGTTCATCATTAAGTAAAAGGTGTGCGTTGACACTTGTCTAGTCCAAGAATTTATATTCAGCTGGCTCAAGTGGAGCTTTGGAGTTGTTATTCTAAGATACAGATAGTGGCAATCAGGTCACATAGCTTACTATGGAAAAATTATCTTTTTTATTATTATTACTATAATGGCTCATGCACGCTGCTGTAGGAAGGTCAATTTACCTGACAGCAGACCTATAAGCACCACATCCACAATCCCTTCAGCACTCAGTGGAAAGTGGGAATGTGGATGAGCTTTTACAAACTTGCTGCTGGACTTGCAAAGCTTTGCAACTTTTCTTCATAATCTGCTTCCAGCAGGCCATTAATCATTCACACACAGAAAGGGCTTCGTCTGGTATCATTATGAACAGGTTTGAACTAATCCTCGAGGAAATTGGGGGATTTGGATTCTTCCAGAAACGAATGACGGTGTTACTGCTTATTTTGAACATTTCTATTGGTGTGGAGACCTTTCTTTCAGTTTTTACTGGACAGAACTTCCCACACCACTGCAACACCAATTGGATATTTGCCATTAGCCCTAACTTGACAGACGAAAAGCAACTCAACCTTACCATCCCCACTATAGAAGATGGGGAGTATGACAGCTGCACGATGTTCACACCTGTGGATTTGGATTTAGAAACGATTGAAGCATACGGGATTAATAGTACCACAAATTGCCTCGAAGGATGGGTTTACAAAATGCCTGAAAGCACTTCCAGTTATATGAAAGAGGTAAGCGACTGAATTCTAAATTTGCATTTGCAAATGCCATTGATAACATTAACGTAATTTTTAATCATTGTTTATTAAAAGGTACACTATCTAAGATTCAACCACAAGATGCCTTACCTATAATAACTATGGAGATTCAGAAAGTGATAGTATCCAAGTTGAAATCATTGTCATTATTTTCACAATTTAAACCTTATTATATTTGGTACTTCATTTGTTCTTTCTTAGTTTGTTGATGTTACTAATGTGTACGTTTTTTGTACAAACAATCTTCTTTGATACAACATATAACTTTGCAAGGCAGCTTGAACAGCGAGATTGCAAGCCCACAAGAATCCCTCTTGCCAGTCCCTCTTTCAATTTATGTGTTTGTGTCCAAACCGGACACAAAAAGAACGTCCTTAAAAGCATCCTTAAAAGAACTTAGTGATCCACCTAATATGTGATGGACAATGAAAGACGGATGATTCATCAAATGCCTAGTTTGAATACATTAAAAGTTAAACGTTGAAAGAGAGCTTGATAGTTGGAGGAGGGCAGTTAAGTGCATCAATCGACATTCAATTTGTCTCCCCTGCGCGCCGATACAATGTAATTGTATTCTTCTATGTTCCCCTTGGTCAGTTTAATCTAGTGTGTGACGACAGCGGTTTAAACGAGGCAACCCAGTCCATTTACATGGGAGGACTTCTGCTTGGAGGGCTGGTATTTGGGGCAATGGCTGACAGGTATTAAGACTGCTTGTGGGTCTTGCTTTTCACATCATGAATAATATAAATAAGTATATACTATGCAAATATTTCCAAATGTATGTTTTGAAAATACGTGGTAAATTAAGAATGTTATGTAAAAAGTATCCATTGGAATAGCATAATTTCATCATCATATTTTGAGTGAATGAATCCATTGTTCTTCTGATTTTTGCAGGTTTGGCCGCCGGTATGTTGCCCTGCTCAGTTTGTTTCTCCAACTCTTGTTTGGTGTTGCCTCGGCTTTCTCACCAAACATCTATGTTTACATTGCACTTCGATTTGTCGTTGGTGCCGCAGTTACTGGCGTTTGGATTAATTCATATGTCATAGGTAAGTAGACGACCTGTCCTTATTTTCTTCTAATCAGGTCAATTCAGTTAACTGTCACCGGGAAGATATTGCATTAATTATGTATTATTACTTCCTTAATACTGATTAATACATCAATAATTTGGTGAATTATTTTAGAATTCATTGGCATGCAGACAAAAGATTGCTATTTTGTTCTTATTCTTCCCTTATTTACTTTTATATCATATGCCAGGGATAGATCCTTCATTGAAATGACACTGTTATGTTTTTGCTTTAAAGGGGTGGAGTGGACCTGTACCTCAAAACGGGGTTTTGTCACTATCTCTTCACTTTCCTTTTTTTCTGTTGGACTGATGATGATGTCAGGCGTTGCCTATTTTGTCCGTGATTGGAGGATTTTACACCTGGTGTTTTCAACCCCTCTGATCCTGTTACTTCTAGCCGGATACTGGTCTGTGAACCCTTCTATTCTACAGTGTAACCCTGAGCCTCTTACTTCCTACTATCTTCATTATCACAGTAGCATAGTTATCAGGTATTTTTGATAAGTCATTTCCTTTTGACTTGAATCATTTACTACAACAGAAGGCAGTCTCATAAAAGTACAGGAACCTTATGAGTATTTTCAACCTTTACTTCTAGCCGGATACTGGTCTGTGAACCCTTCTTCTGACTATCTTAAGTATATCACAGTTAATCATGTTTATCATGTCACATTGACATTTCGCGCTACATCAAGTGATAGGCCAATTCCTTTTGACTTGAATCATTTAACTCAACGGAAGGCAGTCTCATAAAAGGATCTTTATGAGACCTTTGAAGATTTAGCTTTTAGTTTAATTTAATTATTAAAAATGCACCATGAGATTTCTAAAGCTTATAAATCTGCAATTTTCTGCGACCCCAAGTGTGGGTCCAGTCCCAAAATGTTTGGAAGAAATTCTGTACTTCAGTGATTTTGTCAGTTTAGTTATGTTTGATCTGTATGACCTTCCAGGCTCATGCCTGAATCAGCCCGCTGGCTTTTGACCCAGGGCAGGGTGAAGGAGGCGCAAAAGGAGGTCCTGAGGGCAGCCAGGGTGAACGGAAGAACAATCTCTGAGGCCATGCTCAGCCAGGTGAGCGACCTATGCCCCACTTTTACCTCCTTCAATAGGAATCACATCCACAATCAATAAGTATTCTTGGCAGACACAAAAAGACAACCTTGATATTTCCTTGTTTAGTTGGAAGCTGACTTGGAGACTAAGAACGTGTCAAAAAGCACAGGCATGTTGGACATTTTCAGGGTGTCATATATAAGTAAACGTGTTCTCGTCATGAGTTTTATCTGGTGAGTATGACTCAGATACATATGTTGAAACGCTATTAAAAATCAATAATCATGGCAATAAATATTTGCACTCCAGCAAAATGTATATGTAATCAATATTTCCGTCAATATAACTTTTACCATGTGTCTTCACTTTTGTTTCTAGGTTTGGAGCAAGTCTGGTGTACTATGGAATCAGCCTCAATGTTGGCAGTTTTGGCGTGGATATCTACCTCACTCAGTTCATCTTTGGCCTTGTAGACATTCCTGCATGCATCGGCAGTGCTGTACTCATTGAGTACTTTGGGAGGAGAAAATGTCAAGTCGCGACTCTGTTTTTTACTGGCAGTGCTTGCCTTGTGATGGTTGCGATTCCAAATGGTAGCTACTGGCCAAACCTTCTGCAGCCTATCATCAGCTGAATGCATATTTATATAGCATATGTAATGATTCATTTTGACCACCAGACTTTTCTGCGGCTACGACAGTCGTCGCTGCACTTGGGAAGTTTGGAGCCACCGCTGCCTATTCCGTCATCTATGTTTACACTGCAGAAATATACCCGACTACTGTAAGGTAAGACATAACAAAAATACATTCAATAATTTAAAGAGTAATGCAGATAGATATAGCTATAGAGAGGAAATGAGAATGTATGTGTGCTGGCTATTGTAGAGCAACTTCTTGGTTGTAAAAAAAAGGTATTGTTGATTTCTGTTGATTGTGTAGTGGGCTTGTGAAAGTGTTTACTTCCCTTAAAATCAATGTCCCACTCAGAATAGTTAAGTGTTAATAAAAAAAAGTGTCCTTTATAATTTGTATCCATGTTTTTCCTTGTTGTCTATTGTTCCTGGCAGGCAGAGTGGGGTTGGTATAAATCTCATGTGTGGTCGTATTGGGGCCATCCTAGCTCCTCTCATCAGACTACTACAGGTCTACCACCCTGCCATCCCTATGGTGTTGTATGGCACCCTTCCCTTAATAGGCGGGTTGCTCTGCTTTCTGCTGCCCGAGACCCTCAATGTGGAACTCCAGGACCACACAGAACAGAGGTCAGTACATACGGTGGTTTCACAACAACGTACATGGAGTGAGCATGCGGTTCTGGGTTTCAACCCCAATGTCTGCAGCAGTCTACCTTTAGGCATAAGCCTTAAGCAAGATAGACTAAATACTAAAATAATAAGTAAAGTGTTGGTCGGTGAAAAATTCCTACTTTTATTGAAAAACCAAAAACTGATATGACCTTATAATTTTTCATTTCTGTTATTTTTAGAAAACAACCGGATGGGAGTTCTGATACTGAATTCCCTTGCAAGCAAGTTAAATCAACGGAAATAAATGATTCATAACAAAAAACTTAATCATTTTCATTGCTCAGCAACAGAAAATCGAAATTAATAAATTATCTTGCCACTTTGCCATTCATTGAAGTCACAAAAGAGTTAATGATTTTATTGAATATGAAAACTTAAATCTGCAAGATTATTTAGACATACTTTACAAATATATAGTTGCTAGGATTAAATAAACTGGTTCTTCTCTGGATGGTTTCAAATAGGCACAGTTTGAGAAGAAACATTGCACATTATCACATTTAAACATTCATACAACAAACAAATACAGTAAAATCATGGATATGTTTCTGCAAGGGAGTTGACCAGTCGACCAAAACCTTATCAACTGTAGTGATCTTTACAGTAGGCTCCAACAGTTGAATCAATCCATGTTATCATGGTAACGATCATGTTAGCCTTTTTAAAATGAAAAATAAATGTCTTGTATACCACAGCCCTACAATAAAGTACAATTTGTTTGATGCGTTGACTCACACAGTTTAGATCATTATTACTGTGACACAACTTTTAAATCACGTGTTACGCCTCAGATTCACCGACAGTAGTCTTCAGAAGCCATTGGGTCTTGTGTTGAGTGTGACCGAAGCCCTCATCGTAATTTCCTTTTCTTTTAAACAACTGCTGGTAGTGAAATATGCAGTAGTAGCTGCCATGCAGTGGGGTGTAACTTTGGATGCTACAATAGGACACAGGTTGTCAGTAACCTGTAGTTTAATATCTTCATTATCCGGTTGACCTGAACAGTCTAATCTGAGATAAACTGATTTAACTGTGTTCACTGATTTCTCAGTTTGTTCCAAAACCGTAAGCCATGGTACATTTGAATAATTTGAATTAATTATATGTAGAAAATAATTTAGAATTATTAATTAATTTCAAATAAAGATAAATCTGTCGATTTTATGGATTAAGAGTTGACTCAATATGATTTAATTAATTAATGAAACAAAGTAAAAATGTTGAATTGGTCTAGATAACAGTTTGATTTTTGAGTATTGTACCCATTACCTCACCTTAGTGTCTTCTTGCAATGCTTACAACAGAAACACATTTTGTGAAAAATGTGTATGTCTGCCACAATTTTCTCCATTGGATAAACTGGTTTCAAGCAAACTGAACACATTTCTTGACTAGATGGTTGAAACTGTTGAGGGATAAAAAAAAGCATGCGTGATATGAAAAAGATTACCTATGACCCATCTAACAACAATAAAACCACTTTCATTTCGAATCTGGTCCAAAAACATAAATTCCAAAAACAAGTTAATCTATCTTTGAAATTAAACAAATGAACATGTCAATCAATAAAGAAACAAACTTATGAATTCCTAAAGGAAATCAACACAACCTACTGTATGACTGAGGGAAAGAAAATAGGTTGATAGTCTTTTATTGATTTGGGAATAGATACATACTATGTTTTTCTAGTCTTTAAGATCAATTGAACCTCTAATGGGAATAAAGCATTTTGGATATCTGGTGACCTGACACATTATTTGTTAATTTTATACGTTTATCATCTTTAAAAAACAAGGTCTACTGTTGATGCAAATCCGGATTTCGGGATATGTGGTCAATCACGCTGATCTTATGTTGTGGTGCAAAGGGGCTATTTGATGGATTGTTATACGAAAAATAAGATGCCCGATTGCTTACTCTAAGGTTAACCCTGTTTTGTAATGAGTTGGTCCGTCACATTTTAGGCTTGTGTTTTTCCGGATTTCTCCTCGGCTTTCGGCCTGGGTTGACCGGTGGGGTACTTCGTGGTCACCATTGATTGCATTCGTGGCTCATCGTTTTTTCTCATGGCAGCCTCAATAGAGACGAAAGCAGGTGAAAATGGAGGATTAGCTCTCTGTTCTCCTCAGACTATGTCTGCTGCTAATTTCCTTATGTTGCCAGTTTTGTAGAACCATGCACTTTCCTCAAAGACTCTTTGAACAGGCCTGATAAACCTGCAATGTCAGAGTCTGATTTCAAAGTTGAAACAGAATACAGAGCTTTCTTTATGGCATCCTCAATGTCTAGAAGACGGGCCAAGGTCTGTTCCTTCAGATTCTTGACCTCCTCACTTGCTCTTTCCAGATCTCCAAAAACATGGGCCCTTTGTGACATGCTTTCAGCATCAGGCTTAATTGATAATGACCTCTCCACTGGCTGTTCTACCTTTGCTGGCTTTTCCTTCTTGTGTTGAGCTCCTTCTCCCCAGGCTGGCACCTTCTCAAATATCCCCCTGAGGGCCCTAACGTCCACATTGCTAGTGTCCTGCTCCATTTCTTCTACCGTATTTAGCATTTCCTGCAGTTCTTCTTGTTTTCGCATATGATCAAATATCTCCGTGGCTGCAGTGATGTTTCCTCTGACAATCTCATCCATGTGAACGGACAGCCTCAGGCGCCTTGCCTCTTCTGTCTCCATTTTCACTTTCTTTTCCCGCATCATAACTTGGTTATTTGACTTACTGCATGACGGATGTGTAAGTTGTTGCTTGGGCGTCACATTATCACTAGATGTCTGTTGCAATGTTGTGCCTTTGTTTTGGTTTGCTTTCAATCTCTTTGGCTTGGTAGGGGCAGTTTTCAAGGAAACCTTAATTGCGTGGTCGAATTTCTTAAGAGACTTTTGGAAATCAATTTTCGCCTCATCTACTTCCCCATCAGTAATTTCAACTGGTTTTTTGGTTTGCAATTTCTGACCTATACTAACTTCAACAACTTTCTCAGATACTTCAGGTTTTTCAGAATCAGAAGCACTTGAAATTAAATCTTTGGCTTTCCCAGACAAACCCCTCCCGGGCACATCTCTACTTGGTATAGATACCCCGAGACATTGCTCTTCCCTACAATGTATTTTCATCTCAGCTACCACAGTACTGTTTTCTATATCATCCCTATCATCCCCTTTCAACCATAAATGCTCAGGTTTAGGTGGAATGGCTGGTTTAGGACAAACCTTATTGTTTTTTGAGATGCTATGTTCTGGGTCGTTGGCAGTTTTATCTGGGCAGGCTAATTTAGTGTATAGTCCACCCACGTCTTCAGTGGCCAGTTTGACCACTGCTACAGGACTAAATGTGTCACATGGTTCTGGTTTTGATTCTGTTGAGCTGAATTGTATTTCTGTGGCAATCTTAGAAGATGCATCTTCCACATTTTTCATGCGTTTCTTTTTTGATTTGCTTGATGTTTTGTATATCATGGCTGCTCTGAAATCACCTCTGCTGACATTAACACTTGACCTTGCTAAGGAATCTAAGGCTGCTTGAAGACCACCAACCATTTCACTTTCTTCTTCCTGACTTTTTGTTGCGGAACTCGGTGCTGACATAGTCACAGCTTCTAAGTCATCTATCTGGAGAGCTCCAGTATCAGTAGAATGCATTTCTTTGGACTGAAAGTCTGCAGGCCTCATATGTTTGGTTTCCCCTTCTGAGTCAAGTTTTGTGGCAATGCTGGATTTGGATGTAGATGGTTCTCTTTCACAGGACATCTTATCATCTCGCATATTCTTTTGAGAGATTCCTGGTTGTATTTCTACAGTCTTAAGATCAGATTGTACTCTATAAGTTATCTGTGGCTTTGGGTTTTCTTGTTTTAACGCTTCTTTCTCTAGTGTTGCACGATGAAGGGCCTTAGCGTCAAGTGTAACTTGTCGAAGACTTTGGATTGCAGCTTGAAGGATGGATATTTCATCTTCGTAATCTACATCCTCAATTAACTCAGCTTGGAGGATCACGTCCTCCCTCTGTGCATTGGCACACAGAGTTAACCCTCTTGGTGCTGTCCTGAACTCACATATCTTCGGTTGCTCTTGAGGGCTAGACTCACTCAAGGTGTTTGGCATCTGACCTGAGGTGGTCCCGTTGTCACATATGTCAAAAGATGTCCTTCCTTCATCAATGATGTCTTTACACATGTTTGAGTAGTCAGCATCATCAAGGGGCAGTTGTTGCAATTGGACACAGCTTTCATTTGCAAACAACCTGTTTGGCTGTGCTTTTTTTTCTACTGTAGCCTGCTCTATACCCCCTACATCCCATTGATGCTCTCCTATTTTACCATCAGTCTCCATGTAGACTCCAGATAGTTCTTGCTCTCGGGGCTCTGCCTTAAGTGTTTTCAAATACTCGTAATCACCCTTCTCAATGCAGTTCCTAAATAGCATCACGTTTCCTTTCATCGGCACATCAGGTCTGAATGATTCTGTGACAACTCGATCCTCATTTGATGCCAAGAGACAGCTTATGGTTGATTTCACGTCTCCTTTTATAATATAATGGATGTTTTTTAAATCCTCAACCATTGTAGGTTCTACTCTGTTTGTCATTGTAGAATGGCCTTGTGGAGGGCAATAACTTTTCACATCTCCATCTGCATAATTATTGAGGGAATAGACAGTGACGTCAGAATATCCATCCTCATCCTCTTGAATAATCACTCCCTTACTGAAAGAGTTGTCCTGGATAAGCATATCCTCTATAAGCTGTACCACATTGACTGTTCTCAACTCAACATCTTGGTAGGGGTTGAACTGATGCTGGTAGACAGGGGAATCCACAACGGTCGACCCAACATTTCCTTGTTTATCTTCCTTCAGATACATAACTTGAGTCTTCAGCTTTGCCCTCGGCAGCAGCTGCACAATGAAGTTCTGAGCACCACCTTCGGCCAAATCATCTGAGGTCACCTTTGGCCCGGTTGGGGAGAGAAGATATTTAGCCTTTTTAGCTAGCATAGTCTCGTTCACTTCAATGATGTACCCATGTGAATGTATTGCTCTAAAATGATTGAGGGAATTTAGTGTTTCATTTATTCTCTCCACTGTTGTTTCAATTTCTTCCTTGTTTTGGTGCTGGATCTTATCAAATGGCATTGAATTAAAGAGATGGGCTCTGTTTTTAACATTGGCTCTAGGTGAGTTCTCAGTTGCTCTGCTGGCTTCAGTTAGGTCACCGTTGAGTGAGGTGTTGTTTTGAGGGTTGGCCTTCTGGTATGGTTCTCGCTCCATGTTTGTTGTTATAAAAGGGTTGTTTTGAAAAAGACTTTCACTTGTATGGACTTCTATAAAAGTTGGCAGACATTGTGAAGTATTGAGGCTTGTGCACTGTTTCTCATAAGGGGCTTGCATTCCTTTGTCATGATTCCGTTTTTCTGAGAACTCACTGCTTTGGATTTTGCCTTTATTCTCTTGTGTGCTATTCTTTAACTTCTGGTCTTGCACCATTCCAGTTGTGTCCTTCAATTTACCTTTGAACTTTTTTGGACTTGACCATGAGGTCTCCACTGACTGCCTCTCAAACATCCTCCTGGTGGACTGAACATCTACTTTAACCATCTGTTCCTCGCCCTCTGATTGGAGATCAGGATCTCTGGGTCCTTCAGGGCCCGCCATTGTGACCTTGGTGCCATCTTCTTGAAGCTGCAACCTTGGCCGATCAAACAGGGCAGATGTTCTCATGACCTCTCCTCTTTCAGCTGGTTCCTCTTCTGCAGGCTGATTGGGGGCGTTGTTGCCCTGGGGGTTGCTCACTGCACAGTTTTCAAACATCTGCCTTCTAGAGATGACCTCTCCCTCATATCCCTTTTCACCAGCTGTCTCTAAATCGAGAAACTCAGCCAGTTCCTCGTCCATCACCCCGTCCAGAGTCTTCAGCTCTGGGTGAGTGTGTTTGAGAAGTCTCCTCAGCTCACATTTCTGCCGCTTCTGTTGCAACATTACTTTGGCGGGATGCGATGGCATGTTAGGTGTTTGGACGTGCCCCCGAGAGATATCTCCTCCACCCCCTCTTGGGCCAAGGCCATCCAAACGTGGTGGCACCAGAGTGTCTTTTGCTCTTTGACAGTCCTCGGCCATCTTGACTGAACAGTAAAGCAGAAGAGTCAGTTTCCCATGTGTGTCATCCTTGAGATCAACCTGTCCACCATGCGAGGGATCTGGAGTCAAGTTTATACGTTACCATGCCAAGTGCCGGGATTAGAAAACCAACACATGCCCAGTATGCTCAGTATGACAATTGAGTATATATAATACCAGTGTTGAAACTTACCAATATCTTCTCACATGCATTGCCATGTTATTGTAATGTTATCGCGTAGTCCTGAAAACTACTTCTATGAAGTGCTCACCATATTTTACCATGCAGCATTTTTTGGTGTCTAATTTTGCTTACCTTAATTGGTTTAGTTCGCTTTGCACTTTCCGACTTCTCTTTTGCCTGTAAGAAATTAATAAATGTTCTCGTATCACATATGGTCATCATACTCATCAATCTGCAGAATTTTTTTTTAACAGAAAACCATCAGAAATCTCATAATGCTGAAGTTAATTTATGATTATCCTCGTATGATGATTAACTGCAATGCAGGAATGTGGCACTTATGCAGCATAAATGTGTGTGTAGCAGAGGCGGAGTGGCCGTCGGGACGATCGGGAGATTTCCCGGTCGGCCGGCCGGCCAGCCAGCGAGTTCAGGTGGACCGGCCCACAATTGTGTTGCGGCCTGCGAAGTCAGTTGGACCGGCCCACAGTTGTGAGCGGCCGCGAGGCGTCTGCAAGCCGGCCCTGAGCATAATTTATTCCCCGCCAAGACGCCGTGAAAATCCCCGGAATAAACAATATATGTCTCAAGAACATCCAACCAATATTTATACCACTGCTTACTCTCTATGTCTCATTCATGGTTTTTTTTTTATATTATTTTTTTTTACTTCATTTAATTCTTCATTATTCAGGCGTTACAGAACTTTCATGGCCATGAATAAATAATACGAACTACAGTTTACTTTAATATGTTTGTTCTTGAATTGACGTAATGGAGCAAAGACTCCTGGGATTGGGAAATGCGTTTATCCAATAAACAGCTTGCAGGTCAAGTCCATTTTCGGAAATGTAGGGGGATAGCCCTAAAGACGCGTCAGACAGAGAAGGCGAGCAAGTTCGTGGTTGCTTGCTTTTGCTTGTTGTGGCACTCGGAAGGCAAGAAGAGAAAAGAGAAAGGAGGGACTGAAAAGGCCAGAATAAAGAAGAAGCGGATGCTGGAGGGGGATGCATCTAAGTGCTGAAATCAGGCATTAAAGAGTCGTGCAGGTGAATTAGCCAGAGCTCCACCATTGACGTTATTGCTAGGCGGGAGCTAGCACAAGCTGCTAGTCAAATGTGTATGTGCTGGCTGGTATATTTCAGACGAATTAATGACTTAACTGATCTTTCTCTTTTAATGGATGGAAAATACGTTAACAGATTTGGAACATGTAGTAGTAGTCGTCTAGTCGTGTCAACACGTTACACCGGTATTACCGAGCATAAATGGTATAAACTTTGAAACTAGGTCACTCCGTCAACTCTCCTCTCACACTAGGTGACAGCGTCTTATAACGTTCTATATTATATAATAGTATAATATAATTGTATAGATAATATCACGGCCAAAAGCTCTGCGCCTCCGGATGGCTGTAGTGCGGGGAGCACTACTTTTGTTTACTGGCGTTGCTATGGTTACTGGTCTTGTAAGGAAGTGCGCCAATTCTCGGAGCGCCAATTCTCTTCCGCACAGAGCAGAACTGTGACCTATTTTACCCATTTTTAATTTCTTAATTATAATTATATCATTCATTTTTACCGATTTTTTTTTTTTATTACTGAAAAAATATATAAATAAACGGTGTTGCAGGGGGGTGGGGCCGGACCGGGGAGGATTCTCCCGGTGGCTATTAGTGCCCCACTCCGCCCCTGGTGTGTAGTATGAGAATTATTTGGAAATATTCATTAACTGGACTACACAACCTGTAATACATGAGGCATTGAGCCAAAAATAACTTGATTGTAAGATGATTTTAAGATGCATGTCGTTAATAAGCATTTTGCTCAGGGTTATCTGCAATGCAAACCCAGATCCTATTAACCGGGAATCAACCAGCACCACCACTAGAATATTCCGTCCTATCCCTCCATCTGACATCTTACAATTGATCCGACTACAAATCCCAACTTACAAGTTGTGTAGTGTTGTTTCGTTGTTCGGTAGCTCTCGTCTGGGACAGGTAAAGAGCAGATATGGCCTTCACAGAAATGGGTAGCGTCTCCCTGGTCGGGCTAAAGGACCTCTTCTTATCATCTGTGGAACATCCGAAAATGTATGTTAAGGGCATGAATCATCTCAGACTTTACACCAATTTTGCATGTTTCAAAGTGTAGGCCTACTCTTTGAACAGTGGCATTACCTTTGAGGAAAGCATTAACTCTAACTACGGCAATTAGACAAAAATTGCATCATGAATTCTGCCTGGACAGTAAAGATCACTCCATCATTTGTTTCCATCTTTGAAGGGTCTAGATTAATCTGTCTGTAAAAAGATCCAGGGCACCTCACATCAAACCCCTACAGGCAGCTGCTTCATGTTGACATCAGAGAGGGGGTGTTTTCTGTGATGGTCATGGTCATGTGACTGAGTGAGGATTGTCTTGCGAAAAAATTGTTGGTGAAATAACTCACATCCAGCTGAGCAAAACCATCATCATCAGGGACAGACTAAAGGGCTTAAGTGAATCAATTCGGTTCCCCAATTCACTTTGAATTCCCATAAACCGACAGGCAGTAGCAAACAGGAGTTGGTACAGATTCTATGTCAATAGTCATTCTTGTTTACCTCGGCCATTGATTCTTAACAGTTGTCACATGGGTCAGAAGTTATAAATGTTCGCCACTTGTGGAGTAGGCAGGGAGACACCCGATTCTTTTGACACTCAGGCTGCACATAAATACACACATACCCCTAAACACACACGCACACAAACATACACACGGACACACAAACACCCTTGCTATGTTGTAGTCGAAAGATAACTGCCTTTTATCCTTTTCTAATAAACGTAATGTACAAAATGAAACCCATGACTTATGAAATCAAAAAACAAACTAGTTGCAGTCAGATGGAATATATAGGTACAAGTTATATAAATATATATATATATATATATATATATATATATATATATATATATATATATATCATCACACTTATTTATAAAGGGCAAAATACTGATATTTACAGACTTTTTGGATTAACGATAGTGATTTCCTCTCAAGCTAACTTTTAGCACAATACATGACAAATTTAAAACATAGCAGTCCTATATATTTTCATCTAATTAGCACTGTAAATCTTCAAGGAAATACAAAGCTGTACAGAAATACATGTTAATGTCAAAACCACACATCCCCATTGTGTGCGTTCTGGGAACCAACCGGAATCCTGAGTACTCACAGAGTTTAGCGGCTTTCCAATCCCTGTCTTCTCCCCTTGCTTCAACCCCTTGCGCAAAAGTATCCACTTATGAGTATATGTTGTCCATTTAATTCAGTTTCGAAAGGGTCTCTGATGAACCTTTAGGTATGCTGCTACCCTGTCACGCTATAGAGCGCTCTGGTGTAGCCCATCTCTCTCTTGTGAGGCCTCTGCCTTCTAGTCATGTCTGATAAAGAGACAGCTGACCCTGATATAGTCCCCTGCACCGCACTCTCTGCAGCAAGAAGTGAGTGACCTGGCTATTTGTGTCATGGACCCGGGAACGGCCCAGCGGGCCACCAGCAGGCGGTGTCAATCACGGTGCACCACCCACACGGTGACATGGCAGTTCCTTAAGCTCTTCCTGTTTACTGCTTACCAATCTGATTCATTTGTTGTTGATGAAAAGAAAACAATAATGGTAGGTTATGAAAACTGTGAATGAGTTGGCCCTGTGCTGCAAGAATTATATAATTATTACTCTACTTTTTACCTTACTCATTTTCACATTTTTGATAAACATAGTGTAAGAGGGGGGAAAAATCGGGGGGGGGGGGGAATTGAAACTTCACATATGAAATGTAATTCACTTAATTCCTGATTTCAATGATCCAGGTTTGATACCTTGGGGACTTTAATGTATGGCGGAGTAGGAACAATAGTTAGGTTTTACCGTAATGAGATGAACCAACTCTTTCGAGGTCAATGCCACCAATCGATTTTCCTCGTTCTTTGTTGTTACTTTGTTGCTTCTTAATCAACTGAAAATAGATGATTAAAAAACATGTTGTGAATGCTGATGATTATTTTTCATTTCATTATTATATTGTGCATTGGATTTTAGCCTTTGACCTCAGATAATGCTAAAGATCAACATTTGTGTTACCTCCTGTTCTTTTGTGTGAGCATTAGCCTTGACATCATTAGCCTTAGCATCAACATTAGCATGTCCATCAGAATCAGCTGATGGAGCAGCCTTCTTCTTCTGTGCGGGCTGTCTCTCTCCCGCGTGTCCGTTCACCACTGGTGTGGCGTCGGTCGTCTTGGCTCTGATAGGCAGAGTCGGGCCTTCCGCTCTCATGCTCCGCTCATGCAGGATCTTTGGCTGCATGTCGTTCTTTGACTCAAACAGACTCTTCAGGTCGCTGACACTGCCGAAACAATTTTTGAGGCTGCCCATGGACCTACTGCGAGCCAGGTTGGTCTTGGTGTGAGGGAGAGACCATTCTCTGGCACCAGCTTTCTTTGGCAGCGACTCCGCCTTGCTTTCATGCCGTGAACTCACCTCAGCAGAAGCTGTTGTTTTTGGTGTTTTTGGTGTTTTTGTCTGAAAAAACAAAGCGAGACTAAGCAACTCGGACTTCCTTGCCATTCTTGTGACTGGAAGGAAGAGAGTTTGGGTGTGTTGCATGCCGGTGGTTTAAATGTAAAGTCCATAAGCACTGTGAGAAGTTACCTCTTGGGGGACTTGCTTTAGTATGGTTTGGGGATTATTCACTTGAGTGACTTCAATGGTCGTGCTAACCTCCACTGAGTTCTGGTACCTGTCAAATATACAGACATCATAAAAGCACAATCTGCCTTTTGAAGACTCACAAAGTGGGGCGAGCAAATATTGCTGACTGCAGCTTTAAGAAATGACAAAATTGACCAAAGTATAGAAAGGGGATTTGAATGCAAGATGCAGCTCAAGCAACATTCAACATAGGCCTCTGTATTAATTTAGCACAAACCAGTGTTAAATGTGCTCATTCCAAATGTCTGGGTGCTTGGACAAATGGTTATCCCGATGGTTTATCCATTAAACAGATTGCGTCACACACCTCGCCACAGGTCTTCCTGGCACAGCTTCTCATTTCCCAGATGCACATTAACAGAACGACACTAACGTTCACGGCCTCTCACCTAGCAACCAGCTGGGACACGGACGCCATCCGGTCTCTGCGCGCCCCCTCCGCCCAGATGGGTCTGTTGTCAGACCGAGCCGTGACGCTCTTCAGGGATTGCGTGCGTCGCAGGCAGCTCTTCAACTCCATGGCTGTCTGTTTGGAGCTCAAGGGCTAAAAGAGAAACAGCCTTATGACGGAGCAGATTACTAGCATGCAGTGGTTTTTCTAAGGCCAACGCAAGTGCCTGCAAGTGTGGATGATTCACAAAAGCACGGTCCCACAAGGACATTACAATACTGAACAGTCACACAAGGACGTTGTCGACACAATGATGTACGTTCACACAATGACGTTGTATACACAATCCTTTACAGACAAACAAAGGCTTTGCATTGACAATGCTGTACATTCACACAAGGGATTTGTATTTACAATACTGCACATTCCCACAAGGATGTTGTATTTACCATACCGCTTCACCAATGTAGAGGTGCTTAAAGAGATGTAATCGATTGCACAATGTTTTTATATATCCTCTTGCCTTCTACAACCTCTAATTTTTTGATTTTGATGTTAGTAGATAGCAAACCAAAAACCTTATCAAAAACAAAGCGAACACAGACCAAGATACCATGCAATATCACAGCAGATTTATTCCTACTAAAGAAGTTACCTTCTAGTTGAGGGGGAGCTCCGGTGATCAGGGCGATGGCTGTCTGGTTCTGACATAAAACATCACAAGACCTTGGACCATGGTTTCGGAGCAAAGTCCTTCCGTCCTTCCTTATTACGCCTCTGACCGTATTAAGATGATCTATGGCACTATGGCGGAAAAGTATAGTGAAAAGCATGGCAAAACAAAAGTATCCTTTTGGAGTCCTTGAACTGCCGGTCAGAGTGCAGTCTGCAGCGTTTTAATTGGAGGGATTTCAAAGGTTCAGTTGCCCTGCTTTGTGGAAAATGATGGGGTGGGAAGTATACAAATATTCAATGTGAAAATGCTGGCCGAGAAGGGGACAGAGAAATGATTAACCTCGAACAGTTGACCATTGACACCCGTCACATGAAGGCAACTACATAATGTTGATTAAAGGGAATTTAATCAGCACTGTGCACAATGCAGCGACACACACCACAAAAACACAAATTAGTATTAATGTATGGATAACCTATAATACACACACCTCAGCAGGGAAAATGTGCATATCATTAATAAAATAACCTATTACTATTAATTAAAGTTGAAAATGGCGCACTGCATGGTTCTTATTAAAACTATAACATTCAGTTTACGTTTACTCACAAAGACTCAGCCTTTACTTTAGTAAAACAATAGTACTTAGACTTTCTACTTGGGTAAATCAATATTTACTTGGGTAAAATGATATCACTTTTATTGTGGTGGAAAGCTGATACTTTGACGAGTTGATACTCTGTGTGGCCAAGGGAAAGCTTTAATTAGAAGCCAGACAGCTGAGCCACCAGGGGCCTGAACAAGTGTTATGGGCCCGTCTCCCCCACGCTCTGGTATTCCCTCCTGCTCCTGTGTGTGTGTGTGTGTGTGTGTGTGTGTGTGTGTGTGTGTGTGTGTGTGTGTGTGTGTGTGTGTGTGTGTGTGTGTGTGTGTGTGTGTGTGTGTGTGTGTGTGTGTGTGGTGTCTCTTGGCCCCGCTAAAAAGGCTTTAACCTCCATACTAGAACCCCCTCCCCCCCCCCCCCACACACACACACACACACTGATACACAGGCACAAATACACAGGCACAAATACACACACACACACACACACACACACACACACACACACACACACACACACACACACACTGATACATATTATGTCAGAACTGGGTCGGGTGATGCACACGTGTTCCAATAATCAAACTATTTAATAATGTTAAGGCTTCATCATCCAACATTTCCTAAATGATTGCTCACAGAACAGTGAGTGTATGAGAGAGAGAGAGAGAGAGAGAGAGAGAGAGAGAGAGAGAGAGAGAGAGAGAGAGAGAGAGGGAGAGAGAGAGAGAGAGAGAGAGAGAGAGAGATGAGATGTCTGTTGAGGCGAGCTGCAATGTATGTATTAAGGTCAGTGAGTGAATGATCTATATAAACCGTGAACATTATTACTATTATATATTGGCGGACCAGCATGCCTTGCCCAGAGTTAGGCCGTGAAAATGAAAACGAGGGTATAAAACCCCAGATGGCTGCTTGTGTTCACGGTACCCTGTATGTTATTCATTAGGGACTACCTCGATACTACAGTTCTAAAAGAAAAGAGAGAGGAAAGGAAAGAATAAGCAGGAGCGCGCTGGTGGGGAGAGGTTACCAGATAAGCTAACACACACAGACAGACATGTTTCCTTTTGACTGGGTTGCCAGTGCCCGTTCCTCAGACAAAGAAGTATCAACAGCTGCAGTAGACACACAAAATCCCTGCGGGCTAACGGGAAAAAAAACACAGAGGTGATTGTCTGAATATTTCCCGCCACTGAGGCACCTTCTAGTCTGCTCGTACAACTCCTGTGCCCATCCCCCTCTCCATATTTCACCCCCTCCCCCCCGGCGCTGTGTCTCAGAGGCATCGGAGGGAGGGAGAGATGAAAGAGAATACACAATGTTCGGCTCTTTGACTGCGAGCTCCGCAGTGTTAATAGGGGAAGTTGACTCGTGCGGCTGGTCTGCCTGTTACATGGGAGCCAGACGTCTAAATGGGCAGTCTGTGACGCTGATCGGAAGAGGGTGGGGGGATCAAATAGTGTGGTTCATTACTCTCATTCACACACACACACACACACACACACACACACACACACACACACACACAGATGCACACTCACACACACACACACACACACTCACACACGGGTGTCAGATGTAGATAGCCAGACAGGCTCAGAAGAGAATAAAAATTGTCTAACACAAAACCCCGACATACATGCAGACATGAATTTGCACACATACACACACGCACGCACAAATACACACACACACACACACACACACACACACACACATACACACACACACACACACACACACACACACACACACACACACACACACACACACAC